>NW_028277173.1:13444285-13596428 GCF_051122295.1 Plectrocnemia conspersa
TCGATTATTGCTCAAAAACTGATTTTTTCCTTAAAAGGGCATCTATATTTTTATGATATGGGATGAAACAGGATCATATGCTCTAATTGTGCATAATTATTACTTTATATTGTGTGTCTGTTATGAAATAAAAATAAAATTTGTAAGACGGAAAAAAGAGCGAGATGCCGTTATGCAAGCAGAGCTCGCTTACTCGCTCGCACTAATAACATGAGCGATTGACAACTATCGACCTGGGTACTCAACTCAAATGATAATATTGGTCTCGACACATTTAATTTATTTTTTAGTTAGTAAATTACTAAATTATGTAAAACAGAATTAGTAATCTGTGTTTAAATTATTTATAAATACATATATTGATTTTATTTTAAAAATTATCCATATAATTACGAATGACGATATGATAATGAATTTTTAAGGACGTTACGATGAATTTGATATTAACCGTGATATTATTACTGTGACAGTATGCGTTTATGCTAAGACTATTTCTATCAATTTTAAATATTGTACAAGTATTTAAAGTTTCAAGTCTTAGGATAATCTTTCAATGTAATTGTTATTTATATTATTAAAAACTGTTTTAATAAATTCACAACTTAAAAATTCAAAAATCAATCCACGAGGCCAAACTACGCTGGTTCGCTCTAGGTGTAAAAACGCCTGCCAATCCAAAACAGATCCCCACAAAAAAAACAATGTAATATTTATCATTTCTGCCTCAAATGGGCAAATACATACAAAAAACTTGTAGAATATTTGTCTAAATAGAAAATTTTATCATTTTCACAAAATATAATAAAACTTTACCGACCCCACCTAATATTTTTTATGTACAAAAAAATTGGGTGGGCCTGGCCCCGATTGCATTTAGATTATCACCACAGCTGATATTTTTGAGCGCCATTTCGAAATTCGTTAATATGTGGGGGCACCTATTCATACCATATTTTTTAAAATATTATGGCTTAAATAATTCTAGTGATTTACAGCCTTAAATTATACTAAAAAGCCATTTTATTAGGCTCAAATGTTTACGGCACCTTTAAATTTCCAATGAGTACTGGCAATTTTCTTGATGACACCCATAGAAGTCATCCGCGGTGAAAGGGTTAAAAGTATTGTAAGACATATTTTTTCAGTGAGTTTTAGGATTGTTTTGTACTTATATAAATTTATCCATATTTAACACTCTACATGTGGATGACTCAAATATGCGTCATTGAAAAGCTATTGTTAAAAGCCGTTTATGCAGAACATATTAAACACTTACACGTTTAATTGGATAAGATTTAAAACACAGTTTGTAAATTAGTGATATCTATTATATATTGTTAACTATAATTACAGCTTAAAATCAATAGATTTCGCTTAGCAGCTAGGGCCTAATTTTAATAATAGCGCATTCCTATTATTCATTTTAATATTAGCGCATTCCTATTATTAAAATGTTTAGTTTGCTGCGGGGACCTGAACCGATAGCCTCTTAAATATCAGTTCAACGCCTTAAGGACTGCGACATTCCGGTTATAAAAGACAATCTAAATATAAAGTTGTAAAATCGCCATGACGCACTTTGAAAATCTCTCT
Source organism: Plectrocnemia conspersa (assembly GCF_051122295.1). NCBI lineage: Eukaryota > Metazoa > Arthropoda > Insecta > Trichoptera > Polycentropodidae > Plectrocnemia > Plectrocnemia conspersa. Next base: position 13,445,879 of record NW_028277173.1, read on the forward strand.
GTAAAACATATGACTGAAGAATATAGACAAGGTTATTTTACTCGTCTAATATCATAGACCAGGGGTCGGCAAACCTTTCTTGTGAAGGACCAGATCGTAAATATTTTAAGCTCAGCGGGCCAGGAAGCAAAATTAAAATGAGCTTTATCATTTCTCTCAAATATTCAAATGTGGTGTAAATTTTAAATATAAGCACTGTTTTTCTTTTTAGCTCTAAGTTCAATCAGTTAAAAAATCTCATGATATCTGCAGCAAAGGCTAATTCTCAAATCTATTTAATATCAGATGTTACACATTTTATTCGAAATTCACTTTAAAATGTACTTTGTAAACGTTTTTCAACTTTATTAATAATATTTTCATTTGTAGTTGTTCCATGCAAACTATTCATCAAAACTAATTTTTCAGTCACTTAAACATAGCATTGACTGCTTGAATAAATAATTTTGTGCAAACCAGTAACTTACTTAGTAACTTACTGTTTGCAGAAGCCTTTAAAAATGGATAAATACTGCTACTATTTATACATAACCCTTTATTTATACATAATATTAACTATTTGGCAAAGGCTACATGTAATATTTTGACTTAGAGAGCCATTCAAAAGCCTGAATTCAGCAATGGTGTTAAGAGTCGAAAATAATTTAAAACCACCGAATTGAGTTAAAAAAAACCTGATATTTAGTTGTCTATTGATGTTACACACAATGTGCTTATCTTTTAGCAACTGTTCTCGCCAAAAAACTGGTAAACGAACAAATCTATTGCAAAAGGCGTTACGTGGGCACTGAAGATGCTGTCAAATTTAAAGTTCATAACGTCACGGTGAAATACAAAGCAATAGGTGCACCTTATAAGGTGATACATAGCTAGCTCCTTAACTCGATTGTTAGATTGTTAGATTTTTTTATATGTCAAATCTAACAATTACTTAAATAAGCAGATTAAAATAAGCAGAGGGCTGGATTTGGCCGTAATTTTCTGACCTCTGCCATAGACAGTGAATATATTAAAAAATATCTAATTTAATTTGGCCTTCTTTTTCGTATCCTAAATATTCCTATCCTAAGTGCACGTAAACGCAGGACAAATACCCCCTGGACACATATCCCCCATCAAAACTCCCCTGGACATTAACATGACATTGACATTTATAATAAATGATCATTATTTTAATAAAATAATGTTTAATACGAATAATCAGTATCAATACTAATTTATTTCATTCAGCAAAATACAGAATTTTTAAAATATCAATAAAATTAACACATTTACGAAGAAAATATACGTATTGTATATTTTGTACCGGTGACCGGTGCGAGCAAAATTGTTATAAAGAGTATTAAAAAAAATAAAAAATATTATTAGGCTAGATACATATGTATGTATAATACATTTAAACTTTGGTAATGGCGTCAGTATATGTTTTATTAAGTATAATAGAGCGTCACGAGACGTGTTAAGTAATATCTGTATTATCTTTATACGTGGCGGGGGTTAATTGTCAGGGGGGCTATTTGCATGGTGGGTTAATTGTCAGGGGGTTATTTGCACGGGGGGTCAATGTCCAGGGGGGTTTTGACGGGGGGTTATTGTCCAAGGGGTATATTTCCAGGCGGTTAGTGTCCTAGAACCATATTTCCTAATCTACATTCTCCTTTATATATGGACCTTCGCTTTACTTTATTCGGAATCTCATTATCGACAACTTAGCGTCAAAAGTGTTAAATTCTCTTTTAAAAATCATTGGTTAAATCGTCAAAATGTATCCTTTTGCTTAAAACATATGTGCTGATGTGCATATTGTTTGTGTTTTATTTATTGTAAGGTGCATAACAATTTTTCGTATTAAATATGTTTTAAAACGTTATTATATGTTATTATATGTTTTATTTAACTAACAGTATATTTTTTTATTTTTTATAATACGTTTATTGTAATCTGATTTTCTAAAAAGTCTAAAACTTGTTAATGGGAATATATTAACTATTTACCAAGAAAAAACAACAATTAAAAAAACTAAAACTAAGGTTTTACTAAGAAAAAAAAACAACAAGTAAAAAACTTGTGCTCTTTGTTATTTTAATCTTGATTAAATTTTATTGTAACCATTATTTTTATGTATGAACGCAAATTGTTGATCGATGTTATGAGCGCTAAACGCTATAGAACGAGCGCGATGCGCAAGATAATAGGCGCATTGAGCAAGATAATAAACGATAGGTGCAAAAAAAATACAAGCAGTCCAATATTTTAATTATTTAGAATTCATATGACATCTAGCTATTTACAAATTTCTTAATGGTTATAAACCCCTGCCGCTACATCACTCAGCTGTTTTTTTAAATAATTCATTTATTTGTTTTACCGCGCATTTGATTGCGATGGACGAAAAATCATCTAAAAACATCATTACATTTACCTTCCTATACTATGTATACCTAATACTATGTCATTTATTTTTTGTGAATAGTAAGTACAATTCTTCGTGAACGCATTTTAATAAATTATTCTTTTCTAAGTTTCATGGTTATCGTTTTACAAATTATTTAAAAAAGTACAATAAAAAAAGTTATTTTCCGATTAAAGTATTAAAATTATAATATATTTTAAATATTTAATTTATCTTTTTTTAACTAAAATACTGACAAACTATCAATCTTTCGCTGTATTAATTTTAATTTGTAAAAAGAATAATCAAAACATGTTTTATTTCATTTTTACTTCCAAAAATTGAACATAAAAAAAGTCTTGAAATTAAATACGAGCTGGCGCTACCCCAACCAAAAAAAAAATACGAGTGCAAAGGGTTAAAAGATAAATTTTGTTTATTTTACTTGTGTATTTCAATAAGATCATTCATTTTTTTTCTGAAGTCATGTTAAAAAAGTATGTCTGTTTGCTCAAACATTTGAAATTCTTCATATTTCTGCGATTATACTGAAGTTATATTTCCACAATGATTACATTTTATTTCTATTTGATTAATATATTTACACATGAATTCCAGTTTTTTATCTTGCTTTTCAATTACTTGAGAAATGATACTTTTTCGCACGTCATAGTGTGCCATATATTTTTAATTACAGATACAGGTGAATTTTAAATCTGACCCTGCATTTTATATTGTCTGAATCAGTTTTCTTTTGATAACACGTTTCATAACACGTGATCGTCCACCGCAATTATATATTATATGTAGTTTCTTACCTACATAACTAATTTTTCTAGTAATCGACTCAGTCTAAGAACTACCACAACAATAAAATTACTAATAATGATTTATGAATATTGGCAATCGCTCTTTTCTAGTGCCGTTAATTTGCTCAATCGGAATAAATGACGGATGACTCACTATCGCTGGAGTTGTGTTGCGTCAACTTCTCGGTATGCTTACATGAGTATATGTATAGTTCTTTGTGATTGCAAGCGACCATTGAGACATTTTTACCGGCGACTTCGTCGAGTCTTAGCGATAAGGCGTTGTTATCGCACTTTAGAATTATTTATATAGTTCTTGGATGTTTTTCTAAGGCGTGAATTTTAGCGTGTAACCTGATACGCGTTAGTTTCGTTTTAGTTGACTCACTGTGGTTATTACTAATAAGAAAAAAAACGTTTGAGATGCTCAGTTGCATTGTTTACTCTGATGTTGCAAATTAACAATTAGGAATATCGAGATAATGTATATAAACATATTGAAATCGAATAAGTCTATTATATAAATAAATCAAATATAAACATATCGCAATCTATTTGTAATTAGAACTGAGATAATATAAATTCTTCTCGAGTTACTTTTTTGTCATTTGATCATTCGTTGTCAATCAAATGAATTGTTATTTAATCGCTTGTAGATGATAAAAGTTGTTTTTAAAGATGACCGTTGACGTAACCGTTTATTATTATCGGTAATATTATATTACAAATATTTTACCCGTTGAAGATGAAGGCAGATAAGTATACAATTTGTAAAAATTAACAGCCATTTAACTGGTATAGTTCTTATTTAACGTATCTATTAAAAAATAATTGATTTAAATTGTTGTACATGGATGTCATTACAAGTTCTAAGGCATAGTTCGGCACTAAAATTTGCGGGTCGTTATGCTAACAATGATGGTTGGTTTCGAGTTGGTAGCTTAAATATCACAAACAAAAATAAAATCGCTTTCCATGCAAACATTTTTTGTATAAGTGGTGATGAGTCGCGTAAAACTGCTTACAAAGTAAATTTTTCATATATACTCTTATAAGTATCTTCAATCGGTGTCATTTAAAAGATGGGCATCTCATTTTTGCTTGCAAGTATTGTATTGTCCAATATAGTATATAGTAATCACTGTGTACCTTGTATAATCACCTAGTGCGCAGTACCCTCGAGCATGCTTTTTTGATCTGGTTGTCAAAAAATTCAACCGACTCACTTTTAATAGAAAAAGGTAAAAAAAATTCGCAGATACCTGTGAATGAGGCAATATAAATATTATCCATTTTCATTTCCCATATAATTTTCTGTGCAAGGTGAATTGGCGTAAAGCTGTTATGCTATGTACATTTATTTAAATAAATAAAAACTTTCAGATACATAAATATAAAAGTAGTCAAACAATACAGTGTTGGCTTATTTAGATAATTTACACTTAAGGTCACAAATGATGTGAGATATTATCTCGTTATAAACATAAGTTTTATGTTTGTATCGAAATACAAACATAAAACTTATGTTTGTCTTACCTTATATTTATTAATTATAATTAATTTTATTCATCCTGTTATTACATATTTATTTCAATACTAGGCTGTGTACAATATTTTTATTATCATCTCTTCGCGTATTGTAGTAGCACGTAATCGTCAGCACGTCGCTATTCAGGTCATTTTTTTGAAACTTTAAAATTAAGCAGAAACTAGCACAGTTAATCTTGAAACGCCAGCCAGAATGAGATGTGCAAAGGTCACATCACTACTGTTTACCGCTTGGAATAAGTTCTTGTGACACACACAGCCACGCGTTTTATTGTTCTATATTACAGATATAAATGTTTGTGTTTAAAATAATCACAATAGTAATAACAAATTTAAAGTTAACAATACACATTAAAGGCTTAAAAGATCTGTTCCAAAGTAATATTTGTATTAAATTATGCTTAATTTCAGAGCTACTAGAAGCAAAACATATTTTTTTAAATTTATTTTATTAGTGTATATGATTATTTATTTATTATACAATACTTAAATATGGACTAATGAATACTGTTATGGAGATTAAATCTTTAATACGTATTGTGTTTTGTGTAGAAATTCTATCAAATGAATATTTAATGTGAGCTTACACACAACTGTATCGTCATATGTAAAATTAATATTATATAATTATTAAATTTCGAGCGCGGATAGCTCATACGTGCAATTTAGAGTTTCGACCCTTTGTAAAGTTTAATTTATACCGAGTTACAAATTAACGACTACGAATGTGACACATTTTGTCGTTAACCTTATGAATAATGTGTGAACTGCTGCTATCGGGCTTTATAAATGAAAAACTTTTGTTGTAGATAATGAATGTTAAATTCGCGATGTAATACATAAATATATCGGCGGTTCTTAAGGCATAAAGATAACTTAAACTTGAACGTTATACAATTAAATTTCAGCTTTAAAATTGAATAAAAGCATCGTAAATCCACTATAATGGTGTATGTATTTTTCCCGGCGTAATAAATTATCTCAAATTTAGTACGTCATGCAATTTTTTTATTAGCTCTATTATTGATAGTATATGAATATATTATATGAATTCTGCGAAAAGCTCTTTTTCTTTTATGAATATATTACACACAGTATTTTTTTGCGATTCCCAATTCACACGCCACTGGCCCATGACCGTAGGGGCAACAATAGTGGCGCATCACACTCCTTTCTTCCATATATCGGAGGCACTATATAAAAACTTAAAATTGTGCGTGCTCCTCGGGCGTAACGTCATAAATTGTGTTTTTGCAACTCGGCCCCGACAGAAAATAATCATAATTTACGCCGGCCGTGAATCGGATCGCCCGCCGCGCATTGAATTAGGGTGGTATACGGGATTACTCGGATGCGTCTTCTTCGGCCGCAAAAACATAACTCTTTTACCGCCAGAAAAGCCTCCCCAAAGGCGGGCGATACGCAGCTGGAATGAGCAAAATCGGCCCGGGATTATAGGGTCCACATCGTAACAAGAGACTTGGAATATCTTCGCTTGAGATCTTTTCTAAACCTGAGCCATAATCGAATTATTGGAATTATCTCAATATAATATATGGACTGCATAAAATTGAGGAATAACAATGAGGCAATAATTATTAATAATAATTATTAACTTTAAATAATATTAAGTAATCAGTCGCTTTATTTTCGTGTACTTGGTCTTCAGTATTTTGCATCGAAAAAACTGAGCGCTTAGATCTTGAATAAGGTTTTGTAATTATCATAATATCTTAAATAATTATAGAAATGAAAAACAATTATTTTTCAAGTATTTTGATAATAAAAAAATTGTCGAAAATCTTAAATAATTCTATTCATCGAATCTAAATACGATATTTTATTGAAACTAGCCTTTTTGTTATCAATGTGTAAATTTATATATACATTAAATCGTTTTAAATTACTGGTAAAAATTTTGTTATATTATGTAACTTTATTTTACATCGTTGGATATTTTTTTTATATTATTATGTGACTTTGTAACCTTCCGTTGTGGCACGGTACGTGAGACATAGAGAGCCACGATCGCGTCTCCAATTTCTTACCGTCGCGGCCAGAATATCAATGCTCGCAGTCTAAGTAATTCCGGTAAATTTTAAATTAATCCAAATATACTTATTATATACATTGTATGTATATATATATATAAATATATTTCCGCTCTAATTCTTACTCAAACGTGCAATCAAAAATCTTCTTACGCTATAGATCGTATAGTTGGGCCTTCACGAAGACTTGGCGCAAATAATGAAAATATCTCGTGCGTGTACTTTTTTGCCCTGAACTGGCTGCCCCCGAAGTTATTTATCGCCTGGACGTCTTCCGTATGATTAACACATTTCCAAATTATCCGGTATCGCGCTCACGTACGCGGCTTTCCTCGGTTTCTGTGTCTCACCGGTCGTGACCATTAGTGGGTCGTGACTGGTCTCTGCCTTATCTAGGTGGACACTGGCGAGCTTAAAAGGTTAACTTTTAAAGTGCATTAAAACAAATTGTGCCACTCAAAATTAATATGTTACTAAAATAATGCTAATGGTAGTCTTTACAAATGATAATTATTCGACGCACAGCGTAAGAAAAGACTAAATCATTGTATATAAACTATAAAACTCCGTCTATAAAATATAAAATGTTATTAATCCACATGCGAGGAGTCAATTCGTTTTTTCTGCGCGTGCGAAAAAACTTGCTGAAATTAATCATTAAGTTTTATATTTATGGTACTGATGTTATAAACTGACAAGTGTTATGAAAATTACAAGGAATAAGTGTCATTCATAATGGAGTGAAAAGCCATCTTTTGTCATAGGTGAGCTCGTTAAAAACTTCATTGATAATGGCAATAAGTGTCCAGAACTATTATTAATAAAACACTAACTGAAAGATTAGGCTATCTGAAAAATCAAAGATCGTTTATATGACGTTGAAATCAAGATAACTTAGTTACTATTATATGCTAGAATAGATATGAAGGGGCGTTCTAAATGAATTATGAGTCATTTTTTGTTAATCTGAGTTTAACTTTTTCTACTAATGATGATTAAAATCAATCAATTACAAATGTAATTATTATCTACATAATTTCGCTGTAATTAAACTTTTTGCCAAAAATATTTGTAAAATTATTGTAAAAAGAGACAAAATTTGTACCGCAAAAAAATAATATTTCCAAAAATTTAAAGAAGATAACTAAAAACAAAATTTTATTCGAAAAAAACAAACAATATCGTTAAAATAAGCGTGTAATTTTATATGTACAAATATAAAATGCGATACCCTAAAAAATCTTGTAGAGTTATTTGTCACCGACACAAGTTCAAGAAAATCGGCTTTTGATAGCCGGTCTCGAGTGTTGCGGTTATATTTAACGTTTTAGTGATTTTATGATTTAAGTATGCCATTCATTGTTTACCACAATCGGATGCGGTTTTTTGTATTGATGTTCCGAGTAATCATGACAGATGTCTACTCTCCCGGATTGGTGGATTTGCATGGATCAGTTGTGTTTGTTGGTTCGATTCGCTTTAGTTGAAAAAATACTCGGGACATTGTGTCAACACTAATTTTTCCGAATCGAATTTTCGTTTCATACATTTGAACAATTCCGAACTACATAGTCGGTTTCAATGGTCAATCTCAAGCCAACCTTCCGGTTCAATGAGGATGACCATCTCGTTAAAACTTTTCCGTAACGGGAGAGTGTGCGGCCACATGTTTAGGAAGCTCTGATCAGTAAAGTTAACGAGAGGGAGTTTAACTTATTAAACTGCGAAAATTTGCCAAACCGCCCGACAGAAAATTGTTACCACTCTAACTACACGGTTTCTGTTGAAGACGTCATTGACGAAACCGAATCTAGCCTAACTTTTACTAGGTACATACGTAGATTGTATACGAATAAGTTTTTGTAAACAATGTATCATATAATAGAAGCAATTTGTGTATCCCTTTTATAATTGAGGGTATGAGTTTACTTTAATATTAGTTAAATATAATCGTTTTATGTTTTTTCTTCTACATCCGAAAATATAATAAATACGTATTATCTTGGACCAGTCCAGAACTTTGCATTGCAGTATTTTTTTTAATGAATAAGATTTTCTAACATAGTTTAATGTCAGTCTGCGTTTTTACTTTTCTTCTTGAAGATTATCATAAGCTGTTCAGGTTTTAGTTTAATATGTTATAATTATGAAAATGACAGAAAACAATGCATCTAGTGTTACAGATTGACGTGAATTTATATACATGAATGTATAAAAGCATGAATGTTATAATAACCGGCTTGGTTCGCAAGACCTTTGAATATTGCGATCGATTAAGCTCGATAAACATCTGTGCTTGATTGATTTATCTATTTTTATCTTTGTCGTCATAGCTATGAAAATCTGCTAGGACTATGACAACCTATTACACTATACGGTATATTGTCTTTAGTCATCGTCATAACATCTTGTACTTACATACGTACATACATATGTATGTTATTCTTGTCGTTGTAACACGCACCGTGTAATTGAAACTCGCGTTTCGCCCTCTCGTTCAAACGACGAACTACCCTTAATGAGCGTGTGTTTCAGATTATAGCATGAGTATAACCCATAAGCTCGCACGGTATTATTTTAGTCATACAAAGCTCAATGATTGATATAATTTGAATAGTAATATAGAACAAAAAAAATGTCATCGTCTCGCTTAATATTTTATTCTGCAATTTAACGTCGTAAATTATATATTAATAAGTAAATATATTATTATATGGATTCAATTTAATTAGTTATTCTAGTTTGTAGAACGTGTGTATAATGGACAATGTTGAATTTGTCCACCTGGTCTTTCGATGATTCATTTTTATTTTTCGAATTTATGACTTTGTTGGGGGAGGAAAAATGGAGTTTGACCGTAAATTAAGTCTACAATGTGTAACTCTGCGTCTATTACGGGGGGCGAAAGACATACATTAGCTCCTGTTTTCTGGGGTGGATAAAATGACAGTTATTATGCTTCTTTCTCGTGCAGCCCCGACTCGCCGAGATAGTTCGGTCGAAAGAGATATGGAAACGGTTCTTTTTAATTACAAGCACAGTGCTAAGATTTTTTTATTAAAAAAGTAAAATAAAATATTTGCAAATATATGTTATTATTTTTTGGTTTTTAGGGAGAGCTACTATAAAGAGTGGCATGTCTGTATTCGATAGATATGTTTATTATAATTTCAGGAATCCAAATATGAATGAATATTTTGTTACTCAATATCAAACTGCCATTTTACCCATATATTTAGCCGCGCAACTCATATTTCTTTAATATTTTCCGTAAATTGCTCTTTTACTTAAATACAACATCGAGGTATATGTCGCACAGCTAGGGATTGCAAATTTTGACGAAATAAAAAAATCGTAATTCGAATATAAATAATTTCGGAATTCCGAAAAATTAAAATTATTTTTTGGTCATACTAAAAATATAAAACAGCTTATTTAAGATAGTTAATTCATTATTATTTATTGTATAAAAAATATTAAAATAACAGAAAATAATGATTGTATAAAATTTTAGTTAGTATAGAAAATAAAAATGTTGGTATTCCATTTTACAATATTATTAAATTAAATTGTTGTTTTGATGTCTAAAATATGATTTGAGGAAACAGAGATCACTTAAAGTCACGTCCACTAGTCTCAATCGATCTTTTGTACAAAAGTTGCCTGCAATTGAGATCGCTCGTTGGTGAAATCAAAATCAAAAATGTGTATACGGACTCTAAAATTTTTCCTCGCGCGCCATTCTCTTCAAAAATTTTCATTTCGGATTTCATTTTTAGAATTAAGCTATGATTTGGTTCTTGTCGAGTTGGCCTGGACCGTATGCTAGACGACAAATTCGACTGAAATTTGTTTTCCAAATTTTGCATCAATGATCGAGACTGCATATAGTAATTAGTTGTTTCTTATAGAATCACTTCTATCGAATATTCATCTTGTTGCAAAGCTTTCCATAACTTCAGCTATCGCATTTTTGTTGGTCTAGTGAACAATTTATGAAACTCACTTTTTCCACCGTTATCTAAATATTGCAGAGTTTCACACATATTTTATCGTCTTTTGCCAAAACCAAGGCAAAATAACTAAATACACACCACATTCGACAAAACAATTCTCAACATTGATGCCGCCAATTTTGGGACATTCCTTGATGAAGTCGCCATCTTTTGTTTGCCGGCCGAGTGTATCGGTTTCTTTCATTAAGGCGTTATCACTCTTTACATTGCTTATTGTTCTGCCTTCTGCGATTACTCGTTGTGTAACCGTTAGTCTCTGTTCGAAATAATATTTTATTTGCATATATTTTATATATTTATAATTCAGAATTCGCTATGAAATTTTCGGAATTTGAAATTATATTTATTAGAACAAATTTTGTATATGCAATACCTATGCACAGTGCAATGTTTTAGTGTATTTCATTTTTATTTAATTCAAATCTCTGCGTTCAACTTTTAAAAAAATTCTGAAACGTGTTCGTATTTCAAAACACTCGTATATCAAAGCAATTTTTTTTCATAAGATATTTGATTAGTTCCACAACCCTAAAATATTATTATAAAAATAATTAAACTTAAAAATTATTCAAATTGGAATCACTGCAATCTTTCACTATATGATAGCTCAATGGAATAATTTTCTTTTCGTGTAACTTCAACTAGGAAGCTATCCAATGACACTTGCTTCTGCCTCCTTTTGAAGATTGGACAAACATATGATATTGCATTGTCAAAGAAGAGGTTCATGACTCGTCCATAAAAATAATATTTTAAATTAATATTTATTTTTACTTGCTAATTCTCTAACCAACATTTGAGTAGTACTGGTTTAGGAATATGATTCTTAGGCTATGTGAAAAATCAAAAATTAGATTTTTAGTGATTAAAAGGGTAGTGTTAGACGGACACCGTTGCATGTCAACGTCACGCTACCAAATATCCAACATCACATACATTCATCTTACCCCGCAACCCCGTCTTGCCTACCCTTACCCTCCCTTAAATATGTATGTATCATACATATATTCAACTGTTATATAATACACAACAGTGTTTATAGTCGAAATGGCGTATAATATTTCGCGTTACACTTCCCATCTGGTAATAAATAGGCCGCGCGATATAGGATAGCCCCGAGGGCCAAAAAAGAAACCTTAAACAAGGCGCGTTGAATTTATTATTAAGAATCGCGGCGCTCAGTCGACTTTTAAAGGGCGTCCACTCGTTTGCAAATTTATCAAAAGCGAAATTATCAAATTTCACGAAGAAGCCGTTTAATTAACAATAACGGTCCGGGTAAGGTGTCCGCCGATACGGAACGAAAAAACTTTATTCAAAAATTCACTCGGCGTAGAAAAAGAAAATTAGCAATCGAAAAGGGGTTTCGGGACTAATTGCGAAAACGCGAAACGGCCCAGGGATATGGGACTTGGAAACCCCGGCTCGTTATTAATACACGAAAAGCGCTCGTTGGTTTTTGAACATGCAAAATTTAATTAGATCTCCGCTGTGCCGTTTTCGAAAAAAAAATAATAATCAAAAAATAAATACCTATTAGAGACGATTAGCGAAATATAAAATCAAAATTATTTCCGTTTTATTTTTGTTAAAAAAGCTTAGTTTTATTTTCATTTTTAATAAAGTATCCAAGAGAAGTGCTTAATTGTGTCGTTCTTTGATGTATATACTTATTATTATTTTATTCGTCTTTGACGTTTCGTGTAAATAATGTGAAAATGTAAACAAAGCGCATAATCCGTCGTATAATGCCATGTCGAGCGAGAATGTTGTGTATTAGCATTGACATTTTATTAAACCTCGTTTAAAATTAGACCCTATGAGATATTTGAACATGAGCCAATGCTTTGGTTGACTTGTGAAAGGCTTTTCAAGTATAGTTAATATTTTTATTGAATAAAAAAAAACACTGTTAAAGCTAATCCACAAACAGCTGTTATGATACTCGCAGCATATTAAAGAAATTTATCTTGTAACTGTTTCACTAAATCTGGATACTACATAATCGGTGAACAAAAAATGGGAGTACCACGCGTACTGCCCGAAGGGCAATAACAGCCAAGTTTCGAAGTCTGTTCTTCGTTAGTTCTTAGAGACAATAAGGAAACATTATTGTAGATAATTATTATCAAAACATGTTACGAAACATAGTTTAAAAACATATAGTAGTATTCTGGGGAAATTATCAATAGATTCATTGATTGTGGGGATGCATAGAAAATTAAACATAAAACATCCGATGTTAATAAACCGATTTGGAGCAATATTGCTTTATGATAGTGCGAGACCTTATACTTAATAATTACTGTTGCAAAATTGAAGGAATTGGAATTTTTACAGATTATCGTATATTTTAACATTAAGACTTATTTCTTCAAAATACCAAATTCAATAATCGCAACTTAAAAATAAATATTTTTATTAACAAAGGATTCATTAATTTTTAAATCGTTGGTAAAATACCATTTTTGTAAATAGAACATATTTTGATGAATAAAATTGTAGTTAAAAAAAATATAGCGGTTTATATCCCACTAAAAATATCATCCACTTCATATCAACAACATAAAAGTTTTTTTTGCAAATATTCAATATACTAAGTTCAGATGTCTTTATTTTTTTTAAAACTATGGCCACCATGACTTGTCAGGTTTCCCCAATGCGTCATGATGGCCATTATACAATGTAACATTAACCTTTTGGAGTCCTTGTCTACACGCATTAGACATCTATTTTTTACTGGCAGCTCCTTTGTCCATACATAACGTCTGGATATTTTTTTCTCAAGTTATTTGAAATTATATCTTAAAATTAATAACATTATAAATAAAATATATAAGAAAACTAAATAAATAAAACGTGTTTTAAATATTCCATTTATTATATACGTATCTTTATTTAATATAATAAAAGAAGAAATTAATAAAATGGTTCTTATAAATAATAAACTTTTATAATCTAATACGATTATTATTAGTACATTTCTTAAATTAATATCAATTAAATAAATTTCATTCAATTATAAATAATAAATTTTAGTAGAATAAATATATTCCAATTAAAAACAATTAAATTCAAATAAAAAAAAATATATTATAGATATATATTTCAACTTCTAAAGTTAATTCTGGCAAAATAGAATTACATACATTTCCAGCTTTTCATATCAATCGTCGAAAATATCCTTTTGCTTGGTTAACCCGCTGAGAAACTAGATGGCTCGTGCAAAAATAGTGTTTTCAAGCACTGATGTATTGCCCGCAACGGCCAAAAATAAGGGACGCGATCGCGACTCTCTAAAGCACTTTAAAGCTCGCAACCGAAAGTTACCGACCGTTTACGGATTGTCGACACCGCCCCTCAGCAGCTTTAAAAAGAGCTTTATAATGTAGAAGTTTTTCTCTTTAAACATTGCTTATAAATACTGTAATCATTTTAAATTTAATATTAAATAAAAAAAATACTATTTTAATAATTATTTATCAGTCGTAGCTTAAACTATATTTTGAAGCTTTTTCCGATTGCTCTAATTATAGAAAAAAGCCACATAAAAACCTGACAATTCATTCTATAATTAACTGCGCACAAACACACATACAAAGATATTTTTAATTGTATGTTAAGTATTCGTATATAGAGATATTCTATATATATATTATTAATGTTGCAATTATAAAATGTATCTATAGTATTGACCGTACTTTAAATAGAGCACCCTATTTTAGCATTATATTATGTTACTTAACCTGAATCTGAAAGTAATACATTTCATATTACATCAAGAAACTGACACTAATTTAAATATTTGCCATAAAATAAATATATTATATTGAGCATTAAGAACAACTGTCAAATTACATTAAGACACATGTCACAAGTCAATCTCCCACAAAGGCGAAATATAAACGAAACTCATGACAATTTGTTTACCGATTACGTCAACCAATTAAACTCGCATAACAATTAGAATTTTTCACCTAGGGCGAAATTAGAATTTGAGCGATAAGTCTGAACGCTGGTTAGGATGTGCTTCGTCTTCGGTGTTTGGTGAAGATATTAGTTATCGAGGCTTGAAGGTTTATAAATTAGATTCTGGCACGCGATGTTATAATACGTCATGGGCTCAATCCTAGCAAACCCCGCAGGTTAGGAGAAGCCTTGGAAATTAAAATTACCTCAATTTTTCTCCATTACGCGTTCAAAACACTCGTGCATGGAGGAGGTGGGTAGTGAGCGTTTATTATTTTATTTACAGCCATAAATATAAACGTACGCAATAATGTGTAAGTACTTACCATACGTAAATAAATACGCAGGGACGTACATACATAATTTAATAACATTCAGCGTGAGAACGACACGAACTCGAAGGGATTTAAGCTCAAGAACAATGCAACATGCCATTGCGTGATGAAACCATAGACGTGTGTATTTTGTTTGGCGTCGTCGGCGAAAGATTTTTTTCTTGATTGTTATAATTTCATAAAAATTACCTCTTGGCATTGTTCTTTTTAATAATCCTTAGTAGATAGACATGGGTTAAAACCTAATATTAATTTTCATCATTTTTTGATAAAATTAAATAAAGTAGTTATAGTATATATTTTGTATTTTTGTGTTACTTGGTTGATTAACTGATTAATGAAGTATAATAATAAAATATATGTATGCCATTTTTTTTCGTAATATTTTTTGTACAAAGATTATCTAATTTATATTTAAAATTGTGCACTGATTTCAATTCCTGACAATTTTAATAACAAAAGTCTAATTTTTCAATGTTAATTAAATAAAATTATTAAATTTATTATCTTCTTAGCGCAAAAAAACATACGGTGGCATTGTCTGTATTTAATATTACTTTATTTTACATTGTACGCAACACGGTATGTTAATGTCTGTATCATGTATGTACATATTTTTATTTAAAATTCATGTATTTTTTTAAATAAAAGGTAAATTAAAGCATATAAATAACCCATGTACGTTTGTCAGTGTTAATTTTCGCAAAAATAATGAATGAATATAATAATTCTTAATATGAACGTACATAGTTCTTCAAGTTTAACATATCTTTATATAGATAAGTAATGATAATTACATCACAGGAATAGCACTTTTAGTTGACACATTTTGATCGCAGGTGTCACGAGTTTATTAATAATAATACAATATTAAGGAAAATTCATAACCTTTGTATTAAATTAGACGAGTATTAAAAATAGTTTATTTCTTACAGAGCACATTGTGCTGTAAGAAATAACGTGTGGCATTATATTGATTTATTATGATACATTTCACTCTTAAGAATGAAATTCAATTTTGGCACGTGCTCCTGTCATTTTTTATTGAATCGCATTTACAATGTCTGGCGACATTTTTGTTTCTTGCTTCCAAAAACAATCTTCTTAGTTTATCTACTATATATAGCTTTGTTTGAATAAATCAGTCTTTGAATTCAAACCATAAAATAATAAAATTTGACAATCGCTAGATATTTTTTATTCGAATTGTTGTGCTTTATCGACCGTTACCGGACGAGGCTTCCATTACTATTTGCATATCTAACGTAAATAACCTCCAAGTTGGTTTGAATTGCAGATTCTAATTGAGCCGACGTCTTACAACTTACACACAGAATCCAGACAATGGCCATTAGCCACTTTGTTGACCTCTCTGCGCACAAACGTGTAACGTACACCCTTATTTCGATTCCCAATATCAAAGTGGACGGATAGCCTCGGGCTATAAGCACGAGGAAATTATATTAAGTTGAATTTGACACCGCGTATATTGTTGCCAAATAGCCAGATGTTTGTGCAGTGGGGGTTCGAGTTCGTTTCACAATAGCGACGCACCGTCGAGTGCGCTCAGAGGGAAAATAATTCAATGGGCACTCTCGATATGATCGAAAAAGTAAATATTTTCTATACATAACAATTGTATGCACGCTCGATTGAACCAACGCCAAAAAATCAGAGCTGTAGTAGATATTAAGGCCTGTCGTATTTTGTATTCGGATACGTGCAAAATCTAATCATACGAATATTTATGAAAACGCATGAATAATCAGCTTAACTTTGTTCAATAGTAATGAAGGTTTTTGTGTGAACACGCGCGATTAATTGCGAATAAGATACTCCGATAATCTTTGGACAAACATTTTATTAATGAAAAGTTAATCTCCCTTGTGCATGGAAGACAATATTTATTATTAATAATAGATAATTCATTTTATCACATATTAATATATACAATACAGGGTTTATAACAATTTCATATTAACAATTAAGTTGATAAAAATAAGGATATAAAATAACACGTTGGTGGTTACAATTTAAGGAGAAAATACTCAAAAACTTTTTACAATTTAAGTAAAATAAAAAATAAAAAACATTGGATTAGGTGCTAATATGAATATATTCAGCTAAAAATCTGAAACTATTGATATGTATTCTTCAGTCTCTAAAGCAATATGTGCTTTGATATTTTGTTCTTATATTTAAATTTAAGGTTGTTTCTATCGAATTTTGTGGTTACGGTTATTTTTTATAATATTTTCTGGTATGAAAATGACAAAGTTCTTTGATTGTTAGTATCTGTAGGCTGTTATGTAGTTTTTTTAGATATGTGTAAACATTTTTTATCACGTTATTTTGGAAAGCATACGTATGTTAAAAATGTTTCTAAATAATTGTTTGTGTAATAAGATTTTATTTTTTGTTGTAAGCGCGCTCTTTTTTTTTTATTAAATATCGGTCTAAATCAAGTATTTTATATTCATTTTTAGAAAGAGATACTGACCAGTGAAGAGAAATAACAGGTGACCCACTAAAAAGTCGCTGGCGTTTAAAGGGTTAAAAGGAAATTTCAAAATGTATATTAAATTTTAGCTTTGAGTCCAGGTGTAAGCCCAGGTTTAACGCTAGATTTCCATTATACATAACTGCCCAGTTAACTTTTTGAAAAAAAGTTTTTCTACGTTTCATAAATATGATTTACTTTGTTTTATTCTGGTTGATTTCATTTTTCACCTTTCAGTATATTTGTGGTCCCTAACTAAAGCGATAATTCCAAAACTTCAATCATGCATAACTCTAGTTGTTAATAATATTTGTTTTAATAATGTAAATACACTAACATTTTACCTACACACACATATTCGTACTATTTCCTCACCCTGAATTAGTTTTTGATAGTAAAAAACAACTCGCGCGAACCTATGGAATCAAATATATGCTAATAAAATGTTGGCTATTAGTGTGTTCAGTTTAAATAACACACAAAACTTAATCTAATGAATATTATAATTCAATTAACATTTTATTACTTTTGAAGTCTTCATATATTTAAACAAACTTTCTTTCGGAAAATATCAATCGAAAAAACTTCGAGGAGTGGTTTGACCGTGTTTAAAACGATCCTAGGATTCAATGGTTGAATGATTTTAATATAATTTATATTGCCACTCAAACAGAAGAGGAAGGGAGTGAAAATATAAGTGAATAATTACTAACAATTTTATTAGTCACAAGACGGTGTTAACTTTTGTTTAAACTTTACTGGACTACATCGACCAAAGAGGATTCAAATATAACGATGTAATAAAAAAACGCTGTAGTATTAAAAAAAAAATCTTACTGATATCTGAAAATTATTGAGACATTCTCAAAAGCAAACGAGAATTACAAATTTTCTAAATATGTAAAAAGTGATAATCTGTATTGTAAATATATTATATATATATATACTTTAAAAGCAAATATAAATTTATAGTTCGGATTATCCATGGCTTTTCTCCCAGAATTACCCCGAATAATCGAGAGTATCTACTTCGTAGTAAATAATTAGCTCTAAAACAAAATTGTAGCATGGAATTATCATAATCCATTATTAAAATGTAATTAATGTTGTCAAAAAAGGAACGGTACTAGCAAAAATATCTATAAAACGAGTCCGTGTATGGAAAAATTATAGCTAACGAAGCCGTCCAAATTTCTGAATAATCCCTCAGTGAAACCGGGGCTTGATCTTAATTTAAAAAAATACCATGATGCATTTTTTACGCATGTATTAATCCCAAATTTTTCATTAACTTCCTGATTAGATAAAAAGCTGAAATTACTAATTAATTACAAGATTCTAAATATTTTTAAATTATAATTTACAATAGGCGAATCATGAATCGATCAACGTGGGAAAGGTGAGTCAAAATTGCTTTCAATATGTACGACATAAACTTGATCTTCCAGTTTATACATTACATGATCAATTAATATTGACCTTAACGAATAGTTACAGCGTTCGTGTTCGCGTCATTACCGGTAATAAAATTTTGCACATACATACACATGTTTATTTTTGTGTCTAACGTCTACATGTAATTAATAATTCCTTTGTAATTTAATTATACATTTTACATCACATGTTAGTTTAGGTCGCTTAGAATGATAGAACACAAGCTCATGTACAATATTTTTAAAATACTAGCATCATAGTAGAGTATTTAAAAAAATAGCAGTTAGTTATATTTTTCATATATCTATGTATGGATACGTTTCGATATTTAGTTAATCATTCAATTTTAATAATCAATAAACATTTGACTATACATTTTCGTGGTTTACGAAAATGTATATTAAAAACATACAGTTTATGTTTATCTTCTTCCTGTAATTTTAATATCAAAAAAATAAACACTTAGACCTTATTAACTTCATCAAATTTTTTGATACTTTTTAATCTTCGCAGCGATTTTTCAAATTGGTTACCATTTATATTTTTCATTTGGATTCAACATTAACTTATCTCCTTAAGTTATGTTACTGGCATATAAAATTTGTGCATGTAGACGAAATGTAATTAATCTAAGGTCAATTTTAGGACGTGTTGTGGCTAGGGCGAATATGTGGTTTAAGTGCGATAAGCATTCCAAAAATTTAGACAAACAACCCCATAATTGGAATTTCAACACAAATATTTACGTGCAATATATAATACGAGAGGGAGCATTCCAGTACGACTTCTGTACGTCTCGACGACGATTTGCCGTGAAACCAGTTTTTAACGATCGCAAGACTAGCATTAATATCACATTTGTACGACGGTTGGAAATCGAATGTATGCATAAGGTAACGACGACACAGATTCTAGTGTTTGTACGTTTGTATGATTTAAACCTCAAAATAAATATCCATCTAATTAGTTTCACATATGATATTATTATATGAGGAAATTCTTCAAATATAAATATTGTCTGCTATGAGTAACTAATATAACGACTAGTATCATATTATTATTTACGCTACAGTCAGCCTTCAGACAATGGTCTTGAATACTTAAAATGTTGATCGAAAAATTATACTTCTCAGCACAATTTTTCGACCACCCATGTCAAATGAATAATGACTATCAAAAATTATATAAAACTAATTTTTTTCTATATTTTTCTGGATATTTGACGCAAAAGTCACACTCGTCCAGACCGCAACATATGTGACAAAATTAACCCTCGATTAATTTTTATTATATCCACTCGAATCGCATTCGAGTGTCGCTATTGTTGTCGCACACTTTCACTCCATATGCCGCTTTATGAGCTTCGCATATGAGCTTATGAAAGTTAATATTAACCATTTATACGTGATTCACGAAATCTAAAAAATAAATAAAATAATATTGTTTGTAATTGATATATTATATATTACTCGTGGCCAGTCTGCGTTTTCCACCCCCATCCCTTTTCGATGGTATCGTATTACGATATTATTATCATTTCGACTTGTAAGTTTTCATTGCGAAATAATTATTTTCTCAGTAAAAATCTTCTCTTGTAAAATAATGAATATTTAGCAACGAAATGCGTCACTTTTGTGTCATGGTGGCAACGCGCCATTAATTTATAGCATATTACAATTCTTGCTATTAATGATATTTCATTAATATAGTTGTTATAACAAAAGGTTTTAAATTATTTCATATCATATTAATAATTTTGTGTAAGAAAGTATTTATTAGTTTAGACTTTAGATTTTATTACACGAAAGAATGACCCCATGAAAAAGAATCCGATTAAAAGATCCCGATAAGTATGTATCGTTTTCCTGATCTGTATTAACCAAAGAACAAATAGAGAACATCCCTTATGATATACTAAATAATATTTCCCCAAGGATTTTTAATACGATAGGAAATAAATGCAGTATTGATTTTCAAAACTATTGTGTGTCTACCCTAGTAATATAATACTATAGTAAATAATTAAAGGTGAATCATATTTAATATTTTTTTGTATCGCTGTTTTTTATTTATTTCTTTTATATTTTCACAATTTGCTTTTATTAAGTAGTAGTTTATTTATTTATTATTTGTGTACAGATTTTTTTATTTTTGTTTATATTATTTCCTCGTATAACTTTTTTATAAATACGTTTAAATGAGATTTAATATTTTCGCGGTTTTTTTATTTAGGTGTAGTTATTTTTAAATTATGTACGTTGTAACACCCAGTATCGGGCAAACCATGGAGAATTTGCTGTGATTCTTTTCGCCAGCAATTAATTGCTAGCAGTTTGTCGTTGTGTCAATCGATCGCATAAATAATGTATAGTCTACAAATGATTACTAGCATATTTTACCTTTTAGAAGCAATGATATGTGTTAGCTTAAATCAGAAAAAGTTTTTAGTATATTCAAGTTTCTACCTTAATCTATTTTTACTAGCATATGTTTAGAATTCTATAAATGATGAGGAAATGTACGGAAATAAAAAAAATAGGTGTATGAAAATATGTAATTTAATAGGTAGATTATGTATTTTAATAATAACATGTATCACAAAAATAGTAAAAAATCCATTATTTTAACAATAAGTAGGTATTAAATAATACAATATATACAAAGCAAAACGTATTTGAATTTTTTCGCATAATGTATGTTTTTTTAAATATTTTTCATTGGAAAATAATGCAATGCTATATTTTTTCTGTTACCAACTAAGGATAGGTTGTACTAGAGTCTAGATCTACCTATCCTTACTTGATAACAGAAAAAAATAACATTGAACTATTTCCCAAGGAAAAAAGAAAAAAACAAGCATACATTTCTAGTAACTAGGCGATATAAATAAAATAAGTAATAATTAAAATGTATTGTCAACCTTGATAAATCTTTTTATTTTTTTAAAAATTATTAATTATAAAAAAAACTTTTTATTTAGTGTTGTAACAACTAATTTTTTTTGCTTTTTATTACCTTATTTC
This sequence comes from Plectrocnemia conspersa, assembly GCF_051122295.1. NCBI lineage: Eukaryota > Metazoa > Arthropoda > Insecta > Trichoptera > Polycentropodidae > Plectrocnemia > Plectrocnemia conspersa. The sequence goes on from NW_028277173.1 coordinate 13,467,956, forward strand.
ATTGATAGTACACAAAAAAAGTTTCTAATTTTTAAAACACATATAACATAATTTATTTAAAAAAAGCTAATCAATGATTTAAAAAAAGGCTTGGAAATTTTCGCATATGATAGATCAAATTGTCTGGGACTAAAAGGGCTAAGTTACAGATTTTTAGGAAAATAAAATTTTGTAATAAGGAGTTAAATAGATCCTACAATTTCAATTTATTTTAATTAATTTATATGATATATAGTGCATGTGTGCTAAACGTGGTAGAAAGCTTTAGAAATATCTAATAACACTGTTTCTGTGTTTATTATTCTGTCTAAACCTCTGTGAATACATTTCACAACTCTTAGTAGTTGGCCAGTTGTGGGATGGAAACATCTGAAGCAAAATTGTAAATCAGGCAAGATGTTTTTATTATTATTAATATGTTCTAGTATGTTATTTTTTCGCAAATTTTACTGGCGACGGGTAGTAAACTTAAAGCCTATAATTATAATGAAGCGTAGGGTCTGTATCCGGTTTGCGAATAACTATTACGTATGTCTGCTTCCACACTGTCGGAAAAGACGAGTTTATAATATTTTAAAAGTATTTGATGGCAATCAGTGGAAAAATTTAAGATTAGGTATACTGATATTTTCTGTAGCTTTACGATTAGGGTGTCGTTTAAAAATATTTGTTTCCAAATGTTTTGCGAAGTAAACTTTAATTTGTATTTCAATTTTATATTTATTTTTAAATTTATTGGTACGACTGCATTGATTTTGAAGACTATAGCTTAAACTTTTTCCTTTACGGCTTAATTTGGACTAAAGAAAAAGAATTATGGATTTTAATATCGGTTGCATTTAGTAAATTGTTTGTTATAGCAATTGTTTAATTACAAAAATGATTTATAGTTCTTACACTACACATGAGCCTTCGTTCAAAGAATCAGATTTGACAAAAACATAATTTCAATAATGAAATAAAATTATGTGAGTATTGAAATGACCGAGCTATTTATATTTTATTATCTTATATATAATTGTTCTAAGCCTATTGATAATTTCACCACCGAAACATTTTGACTGTTGGCCATTGTTAAAAAAGTAACTAAACATTTCATAGATGCAATATAGTGTACATAGCAAATAAAACGTTCTCTTTTGGTGAAACGGTATAAAATATTGCACATAGTTTTCAATATTAAAATTGCTTTCAATATTTTAAACGACTGCCAGCGTAAGTAATTGGAGTTTATACAAATAATAGACTAGAGCTGAATATCCGGCGTTGAAGAAACATTCGCCCGGAAACACGATTAACGATCGAGCTCACCATCCGCGGACGGATCATTTCTCACTTACCATTTTTTTACATAACACCACCGCTCACTAACCAACCACCCTTTGGCTATTTTTTCATAATTCAGCGGTTACGACTTTGCTAATGTTCTCAACGGCTCTCAACACTTCCGCGCATTTATCTCGGACGGGCCATAAAGCAAAGCGCCAGATGTACTATTTGCTCTCGAGGTTTTTGAAGACCGATGACGTTTTTAATTGCGAAAACTGCGCACTAGCCTTCCAACACAGCCTTCTCTCTTTCGCTCTCGCTCTTTTTTTATTTCAAAGAATGATTTACGCCCGGCGTAATAGCGCATGGGATTGCTCTAATTAATCTCTGACCGACTGATGGACCGGGAGATAAAAAAAGCTCATCTGGCCTCACCTAAAACAGAAGCTCTCATCTGAATGCGATCGATCTTTCGTCGAGCTTGCGAAAAAAAGCACACTGGTTATAGTGTCTGTTCAGCTTAACTCATTTTATCCGTCTATCTTTCTATTAAAGGATTATTTTTTGTATAAACGAAATATGTTAATCATAATAAAATGTTATTCATGCTTAGCATATTAAGTAGTCCGTGGAATCTGAGTAAAATGAAATATTACTTATTGTTACTATACAAAGATATATAGAAAGTTTATTTCAGGAGCTCTGTAATATGATGCACTAGTTTACGTGAACATTCTACAAGGAACTGAATGTTATCACGCATTATTTTTCCATATTGTCCTCACTCTAGCTTTTTGTTTCGAAACACGACTGAGCGTTACGATATCGCACAACATTTAAACCTATATTTGTAAAATTAAGCACACTGCTATTTTAACCTTAATGATATATTTTACTCAGAAATACCTTTAGCGATAGATATCTTTAATACACTTATATCGTATACGAATTTGAAGTTCGTTCTAATCAGAAATCGATTTTAATTATGCTGTTTATAGGGTGCGATAATATTGTATTTTATTAATTTAATATTGTAAAAAGAATTTATAAGTCAATTCAGACTTATGTATTGTCAAGGTGAAGGTAATACGATTTGGAATTGAAGCAAAAGGTCTATTCAATGCAATTCTGTGCCAATCAGCAGCATAATAGAGAATTTATAAACTACTCGATAACTGGCGGCTCTTTAAGTAAATATGAACTCTTCGAATCTTGCAAAACTTATATTGAGAAATTGGTTTAAATTATTTGTACATTGATTGATGTTAGAATCTCTACTATTTAAAGCCATTTTTGCATCATTAAATAATATACAAGTACATGCCTACATACTTAAAAAGTTGTTATATTTTTAACCCATAGAAATTCACAACATAATGTTTCGTAGGAAAAACTTTGAGAATTATTGTTTAGATATACATACATATGTATTATAGATATACGTATATTAATTTAGTTTTAATTTTTAGTACTCTGTAAGCATTTTTGCACTATAAATAAATTTGAATGGAATGCTTCCGTAATAAGGATGAATAAGCATAGGGGGTTAAAAGTGTTTTTTTACTGAATTCTAGTCGCACGGTGTGAGTCTCGCGGGGGGTTACTTTTGTTTCGATTCACTTTTAGCCCTCGCGCGGTTCAAATGTAAACTAGCTCCATAGAAACGTGGAACGCTGAGGGTTGTAATTATTCATGTGCGTTTATTCAACAAACACACCGGCGCGTGGATTTGTTGTAATGTTGCTAATTCAACGTCATTGTTGTTAAAACTCGCCTACTCGTATTTCGCCCGCCTAGAAGTTGACAAACATGGCGTGTGTTATACAAATAGGATCAATTGTAGACTGTGTGTAAGCGGTGTGTTGTTCTAATCTTTTAACTAAATACTTATTTTTATATTTTTAATAGTGAAATTGTGTAGAATTGTGACAAGACTACATTTTTATTCACTCGATTTTAGATTGCTCAAGACCATATATGCTCAAGACCATTTATTTATTTACTGAGGACCTAGAGCTACTAAAAATATATTTATGCCTCTAAAGCATGACGTGTTTGTGTTTGGGCATTTTATGTTTATTCTTAAATTTGAGTTTGGTTTTGTCGTAATTACCTATTCTGGAGATTAGTTAGTTAATAAGGTCTCGCGTAACATTTGTTTAGGATTTTTTGGCATGATTGAGCCAATGTTATTTAATTGTTGGTACTAGAAATTAAAGAATATAATATAAATCACAGAAAAATATATAGTAAGTGTTATATTGTGTTTTATGTTTATCGCTTAATTTTTAATGAAAAAATGAATTACTGGTGTTACTCCATGCCAGGTAAACGTATATTATTATCGGTCTAATTAGATGTTTATATATTATAGTAAATCCGTTTTTTATGTTAAATGTCGGTTTGAGGGTCGCTGTGGCAGCAAGCCCATTTGGACCTTTATTTTATGAAACGTTTATTTTAATAATATAAATAATTTTATAAACCTACCATTATAACAATACTAGTAAATGGTTTATAACCATAATCATGTTTATAATTTTGTTGCTAGCTACAATTTTATAAAAAGTATGAATATAAAATAAAACTTTGGTGGTTACAATTTAAGAAGGAAATTTTAGTGAAAGAAAAAACAATGGAAAAAGTGTTAATTAAAGTACATTTATCTGAAGATCTATTATTCAGGTTCTAAAGCAGCATTTTCCTTGGAATTTTGTGCTTATATTTAAATTTAGAGTTTTTATCGTAGTGTCCAATATACAAATTTACGCGAAATATTTTTTTAGTATTTTCTAGTATGAAAATCATAGTGTTCTTTGATTGTTGATATTTAAAGACTATTATAAAGATAAGTATATAATTATGTATTATTTATTATTTTCATTGATTTATTTTGGATAACTTTCAATTTAGAAAAAAATAATATTGTTATTGGCATATGTTAAGACGTGTCTAATTATTTGTTTGTATAATAAAAAAATATTTTTGTGATAAGCACTTTCTGTCGATCGTTTGGTAAGCGCTTATTATCGGATCTTGTTATTTTAAGCCGAAAGTTATTATTGGTCTAAGTCGCTTAGAGCAAAGCTACAAAATTTCAGCTTGGAGTCTAAGTGTATAAGCCCAGATATTTAATGCTAGATTTCCATTCTACGTTACTGCCTTGGTATAGGGCTGCGTTGCAGCAAGCCCTCTGGAGCGATTTCCGTGATATGATTGGTACAGTGGAAGTTTTTTGTTAGTACAGTGGAAGTACATTTGCTTTGACGAAATACTAAAATGTTTTTGAATTTAATTTCTGTGGGTATTTAATATAAAATGCTATCTAGTACATTTTTTAAAGTTCAAAATTTTAGGAACTAGTGCAACGTTTTATAACATTTAAATGTTGAACATGTCTTATAGATCAGTATATAAAATGCTCCTATTATTTATACTACGTTTTCGACCTATAATGAGTTTATATAATCTGTTTATATTATTGTAACGTTAAGTAGAATGAAAACAACAAGGTTTTAAATACATGTGTAAATTGAAAACTCATTGTAAATATAAATATATAGTTATTATATGAACCGTATTTTTTTTAAAAACATCGTGTTTTATATATCCTTTATACAGCTATAATGTTAATACCTATGTATTATATACTAAATTACATACATATATACACATGTACGAGTATGTATGCCAATGAACCATCCTTTACAAACATCCACGTAACTTTGAGGCGAAGATAGGAAATCAAATCAATCCATCATTGGGTTTACAATAGGCGCACGATACGCTTCGTTAATAACTCCAAACATTCGATTGATGTAGTGTTTAATACGGTATCACGTCGTTATGCCAGTTAGCGCTCCTATATAGGTTAAAAAATACACGCCGTTCAATAAAGTATTTAACTAAAGTTCGCATTTTTTAACAATCGATCGACCCTCTGGCCTATATCGCCACACACTAATTGCCACACACATGCCGGAAAAAAACAGGCAGTAATGGGAAAGGGAACGATTTTATTCGTGTATCACGTATCGCTCAGGCTGACAAACTATTTTCAACTAGCTAGCGTCAAATTGCGTTACCGCCGAACACATCAAGACTAAACTTAATTTAGTTTGCTGCTACTGCTAGACAGAACACGTAAAAATCGTGTTATGTTGCCATCCTCAACCCCCTTGGCCGGTCTATCTCGGAACCAATTATGCAAAAGCGGCCGTCGCATTAAGCAAATTCGCTCTTAATTAATACAATTTTCTCGTTAAGACAAACAAGCGTTTATATCATACCGTTCGGATACTGCTTTTCGAGTCATATCTGAGCTGAGCAGGTTCTAATTTAAATAAAAATGGGGTGTGTTTCTAGTTTACGAATAAAAATTCCTATTCAAATAAAAAGGTTTCAACATATATGTTTTTTAATAATCTATGTTATTACAAGCTTTGGTTACCCGTCTTTGTTGCGATTTGCTTTCAGTTATATCGTATTCTTTTACAAATATATGAAAGTACAAAAAAGAACAAAAAATCTGCAAAAATTGTTGGACGCTTTGATGACTACAAGTCCACCTTAATTGAAAGCGAAAATGCATTCTCGGCATAGGAAAATTTTTGTTATATTATAAATATCATCTTCGTGAGACTTATCTCTCGACTGCTCTGTCCTTGCAATGCAATAAAAAAATAATTACAAACATTATTTTTTCTTTTTTAAATTATGTAATTTACTATAAGCTTTTTAACTTTACTATGTGCAACTGCCTATTTTAAAAATTAAAAAAAAATATAAAGTAAAATACATGATGTATTTTATTGTGCAAGTTTATGCTGGTTATTTCACTTAATTTTTTAATTTTTTAATAATAATTCTTACATACTATAGAATACTTATTATATGTATAAATATAAGAAAATTTTGTTTGCGTTTTATTTTGTAAGATTCACTAATATATATTTATTTTAATGTTAATTAATGATTCTATTTTGTTTATTTTCAGGTAAATGAAGGTCAAGCGGGAATATGCCAAGAAAGTAGCTACAGCTTTCTGTTGGAATCGGTACAATAGGTTTTAAAAATAACATTTTTAGTAATTAATATTCTTCCTTTGTGGCGCATTTAAAAATAGTCTCATATATTTAATATCAAGGTAATCTTACTTAAGTACCAGACACATTTCGCGTATAATCAATTTTTGATACTGAACGTTATTTTCAAAATAAAATGATTAGGAAATTTCATCTAAATAAACTAAAATGTAAAATAATGTTTATTTTATTGTATTATATTTTGATTTAATAACAATGATCGATTCACTTTATAAATAAACATTTTTAAATATACACTTCCTATTAGCAATGAAAATTGTCTATTAGTAGGTTGCTTTATATGGCTTCAGATTATTCATGACCTCATTTAAATTTTAACTTGATTGTTTTTTGTACGGCGTATTATATTTCTTTTATAGTAATTAAGTTTGACTATAAACTATTATATAACATTAATTTGACGAAATAATACAATAATACCATTAGTTACTTTAATAAAATAATTATCTTTCTAGACTACGAATCTAATAATTTATTTCGAAGGGCTAACCCTTATTTTAATATATTCGATCTGTAGTATTATACTTGTTTCTCTTAAAATAAATGTTTATTGTAAGCGAGGCACGAATGTTAATACAAAATATAGTACATGTGAATATCTTTAATATTTTTGTACTAATGGGAAAATATTTTAAAATCAACAATGTATAGGATTTATCAGTGACGTAATTTTATATATGATTAAAAATAAATTGCTTTCAAGAAATGTGTCGCATCACGACCCAGATTGTGAATCATCAATCATCATTGTGAATGTATACGAAAAATGCATCGGACGGATAATATTGAAGACGCGTCAATCCGTTAAGAATTTTGATGCCGAATTTTTGACGCGAAATTATTATAAAAGCAGCCTTTTGTTATGAGCAATTAGGGCAGAGGAATGGTTGAACAATTTTTAAGCGGCTAAATTTTTCCAACGATCCTTTCCTGGTTTAATTTTTTTGTCGGCGTTTTGAATAAAATATTCTCTAGCGTTGCCGCTGAGGAGATTTTGCATTTTTATACCGTCGTAAAATTATTCAAATCCCAACAAATTATCACCATTGTCTATGTTTTGAGGAGAATCTGCTTAGAATTTTTATTGCGCTCACCTTTCTCTCCCGCCCTTTACGGTCCCTTTATTGTTTTAACGCTTGTGCTATTGCACGAACCGAATATTTAGGCAGTTAAAAAGCCAGCGTTTAATTTGAATATTTGGTAATTCAAGAGATAATATACATTTTTTTCTGGGCACAGTACCGGTAAAAGTATTTTTAACGTTATCGGATGTAATATAATGTTTATTCATAAGTTAAAGGAATGAAAGCAGAGATTGTATTGTATGCTTAAATAATACATATTTTCTTATCTCAGACATTTTAATTAAAGTAAATACATTTTTAACGTATCTAATCATTTGTTTAGAAACTTTTATCAGGTGAGATTGATATTTTGTTGAGTCACTTTGCCATAAAATAGTGAATAGATTTGACTATATGTTTATTTAATTATCATATTCATTTTATTAATATAAAATTACATGATAATGTAATTAAATATATCTCTTGATAACAATTTAGCATTAATATTAATTTTTCAAACTAAATCTCTAAGTTCATGAGTCTGAAAATATGTTGATTTTTAAGAAAACGCTTTTGGACGACGTCGTTTTAGTTTTCAATTCGGATGTGGGAGTGTATTAGTAAATTTATTTTTTATCTCTCGGGTAGCAAAGGATCTGAAATACATTGCTTTAGGCAGTGGCAAGCTGGTCGTCTCAAGTTATCGGGACGGACTTATGTTAAATCAGGAATCGTCTGTCTTAAGGCAAATATTTTATAATACATTGAATCAGTGCTGTGCCGATGATGGGCCTGTTATTTAGGACTTCCCGTGAGTGGCTAAATGTAACAGTGCTTTTGATTTATAGTTAAGAGTACCGAAATACTTAAGACTATATTTCTCTGAGGTAATTACCTGCGTTTTTCTATAAGTTATTTCATACTATGCATACTTTTTAGCCATTTTAACCATTCGCATTTAAATTGAGGTTTAGTTTTTGGTAAAGCTCTGTGCTTTTTTATCTAAGGTCCTGGAGCTAATAAAATTAGTATTTATATGTACTGATTTATAGTTTAAATAAGAACTACTTAAAAGTGGTGAACAAGAAAGCAGGCGTGTGATAGGACTGTATATAATATTTATTACCGCTAAAAAATTACAATAAACTGACGTATGTAATGGCCAATCGGAATCGGCAGTAACAGGCTGTTTCTTCTCGCGATGGCTTCATTCAGGTAGACGTTAAATTTGCAGTCTAATCCGAGGAGTTTTAGATGTAAGTTGACTCTCGTAGTCTGATACTTTGGTATCAGACTGTCAGGTCTCAAAAAGTAGTTTTCAAGTCAGTGGGTGGCATTTTCAGCTATCCACGTTAGCTGAGTAGTGGTCTGTGAGGGGGTTGAAGGATCAGCTGATGGTCGGTCGACGAGAGTTCGCTCGCCGACCGGCCAATTGTGGCTTCTCGTAAGCGTCCGGATCCAGTGTAGAGTGTACTTCACTAATTGAAAAAAAGAACCTGCGGGGTTGAACGCACTCGGATGAGTATGTTCTGATGTTTTGAAATAGTAGTTGTCAACCGTTGGTCCCAACATATGCATCTAAAGCACAATTTGTTTATAAACCTGTTTATTGTTTGGTCATAATTATTAATTATAAATATTTGGGGGTTAATATGTTTGTAGAACTATTCATGTTGTTTAATTGTTAGATTTTTTAATGTTAGTGTAGAAAAATGTGTACATCATTATGAAGAATAACTTGAAGTTTGTAATACATGATTACTAGTGTTATTACCAGTGAAATTAGCTATTTATATAAAATTTAAAAAAATCTTCGTTGGTCTTAGGACTGCAATTGCTGCAAGCTTCTTAGGCTCGAACTCCGTAATATATTTAATAAATTAAAGCTTGGATAGCGAGCGTTTTCAGAAGCTTCTCGCAGCACATTAAAAGGCCGATTCGAAAAATACAACTTTCCGCCGCCAACGCCCATCGCATTCCTTATGTGCCAACCCATTAATATTGCGATCGTTTTCCTACGTAGCCGGGGTAAAAACACCTCCACGTTATCAACCGTTTTCCATCTAGCCAGTAACGGGTCAATTAATCACGGGGCTGTGTGGCCCACTTCGAGTCAGTTTTTATAACTTATCTATCGGTTTATATCTTCACGCCATATCTCAATTTTTGCTAGCAGCTAGAATTTACAACGCGCTCCCAACTGAAATGTTTTCACACGGCATCGACGCGATTGATCATTATACTAATCTGAAAAACGCCACCTACGACACGTGTTAAATCGACCGCGTAATTAATTCGAATGTGTCGCGCTTGATTTGTGACCGTAGCTTTCCCCTAAACGACGGCGTTGAAAAAAATAATTTACATTTAACGCTTAGTACATATATTATTTTGAAATAATAACAAAACGTTAAGGTTATTTGAGGAATCAATATACATATGTATATCAGTCAAATTAATTGATATACCGTGATGTTTTCTTTTTACTAAACATGTCCTATAATATCAGATTATTTTTTTATATGGCTTATTTAAAGAATGAATAGTGCAAATTTGCTGAGCGAACATTTTAATATCCGATAAATACGCGAAAGAAAGCGTTTCAATTAAAGCGACGCCCAATATAAGCCAACGATTTATTGACCCTTAGACTCCAATCCTGAAAAATGCCTTTTTCACTCTCTTCCACACTTGCGTTTCGATTTCAAAACACATTTAATGAAGCCATTTATCTTCAGGCCGTTCGCACAATTACGGTGACCAGACAGCATTAATAAATCAGTCTAACGCGATGTTCAGAGTTTATAGTGAACGTAACCTTTTCTGGGCGTATCGATTGGTGACAAAACGCAATAACAATATGTCAAAGTTTTACGGATGCTATGTTTTTTTTTCCAACCCGAACATAAATAACACTGGTGCGAGCGAATAATTGAAAAGGCTTTTATGGACTTGTGGATTTGGACATTTGGTAGCGATTTGTCAATTAATGTTGTATTATACCAGGTGTACCATAAAGAAATCCATTTTTTTTAAATCTGCAATAAAAAACTGTTATACAGAATTTATATTTTCATACGAGGTGTAACATTTTAATTCATGAATTGGCACAATAAGCGTATCGCAAAATTATTTAGTCATATATGTACATACATTTGCTTTTGCAATATGATCAGAAAAATGATCAGTGATTGATCTTATCAAAACATAAAAAATAGTTTCATAATGCTACACAAATTATATTTTTTGAGCTACGTGCAGTACCGCAAATATTTATTTAATTATTATTTTTTATAACAAATTTAGCAATCATGACTTGATAAGTTTCCCCAATTCGTCATAATTTCCATTATATTATACATATAAGTTTTATTTTAACATTTCACATATATATACAAAACATCAACTTAAACATACGTCAATATACGTATATATACTATTTAACAGACATCATTAAATATGAATGCTAAAGGTTAAATTATAACATTAAAACACACACCTAAAATATATGAGCACAATCCCACATGCACAAGTTAGGAAAGTCCGGTTTAAACCATTTAAAAAGTCCGAAAGAAACACTACGTAAGCGCTAGCTCACTGCGTAAAATCTGACAGCTTGACTACCCTACATTGATAAAACTGTGATTGATTAAATGCTGTGATTAAACGTTAATTTGAAAATAAAATGGTCCATACCATATTTATTATTTATACATTAAGGTTTTTGGCATCATTCTGTACTGCATTGAAAATATTAACGTAACACCATTTTTGATAAACACTCACTTGGATAATAATTTATACTATTTGTATTTTATTTTATGTTCAAATGATTAATAAATATTTAAAATATTAATATTATTATCAAATTAAGTGGATTTTTATATTTTAATTTTTTTTCGGATAAATTTATTATTTTATTGTCAACTATTTCCACATCGATGAGAATATGTATTTTTATCAACTGGGAGTTTTAAAAATTACTAGAGCGAAACTATTAATTTATGCTACGCTTGTAGATAATAATATTTTAGCTTAATAAAATTAATAGCACGATCATAATGAAAATAGCCGAGTTAATCACGTTAAAAGTAATAAGTAGATCTTTAAGAATTTAATTTTGAAAAAATGTTTTTTTTTATTTTATTTTTTCTAAATTCAGATTGCAAACACTATTGTGTCCCTAGTTTTAAATTAGCACATTCGGACCGCGATAATTGACGTCGCATATTAAATTCAGCGTGTTCACGGTGCGGTCTCACATGAGCCCCATTGGTATTCGTGGCACATTAGAGCGGCCGATGCGATAGGGTAATTCAAACGGAACGAGTAGGGTCACCCTATGGGGGAAACGATGGTGACTTTGGGGTCCCGCTGCGACCTTAATATGTCACAATTAATGCGATTAGCCATTTCGTTACATAACTACATACGGAGATTTTTCGCTTTGATTCAATCGGATTAATTAAAAAAAATAGTGTTCGCCTTAAACATAGGCCGCGCTTGTTGTAAATAATTTATAAAATTTCCACCGTTTGCAAAATTAAGTTCGCGATTAATTGCTAAAATTAACGAACTCACGCTGAAGCGTGAACTCGAATACGTCTTGCCTAGATTTAATTACTAGACCCTTAAAATCATTTACGATTCGGCAAGGAACGACGTCGGAAACTTTATAATGATGTTGTAATCGTTATTAAGGAGAGCAATAGAAAATATTAAAAATGTTTTATTCTGTAAAGTACAGTTAAAAATTATGATAAAAAGTTGTATTGAAATTCAATGAAAAGGTGTTCTAAGAAGCGAGCGGCTGGATGATCACTGCATGATTGTGATTGGTGAGCAAGGTTTTAAAAGGCACTTCACCATACAAGCACCGTAGCACATCTTTAATCTACGAAAACTATTCTGAAAGACCAGAATACATTTTTAAAGAATTTTATTTTAATCTCTTGAATCAACTCAATGAAAAATGTTTTATATAATAAATATACCAAAATTAACATAAATAAAAAGATTATGAAAAACTCGAAGTATGTTCAAATTCATCGCGTTGATTGGGGTGTTTTATTTCAAGTAGTTCACAGATAGTATATATATTAATAATAATAAATAAAATAATAATAGTAATTTTGTTAAGCTCTTGAATTAAATTTTGGTCAGTCAACTCCAAAATATTGGCTTGACCCAACTTGCCAGCCGTTTGAAAGGATCACGTCCCTCTCCTTATACACTTTTCCCTCGCCATCGTATTTTTCATTTTATTTCGTCGAGGGTCTTATTTTTTAAGGACCCGTGTTTTCCGTGGCGAAGATCGCTTATGACGCGTCTGAAAATCGGTGTAATTTACAAAAAGGCTTGGCGGTTACCGCTTCAATATGATTGTCGCCGCTTTACTTTCGCCATTGTGGCGACAAAAGGAAAAGCGGTGCGATTTCTTCTTCTTCTACTTCTATCGTTTCTTCGCGCGCTGCGAGTTTTTCCTTGGCGAGAGAAAAAGGTCACGAACAATTTGAATAGTACACTTTCACGACGGCTGAGCCTCATTTTAAAAGGCGAATTGCAAACGTTAATTTTCGGTATTCGAGCGTATTTTTTTTCTTTACTGGAGTGAAAAAAAAGAAAGGAGAAAAAAACAGGATACGACCGCTCGGCTGTGTCGAGGGATTTTGCGGGAAATCCTTTAATGTTCTATATGCGGATAGTATAATGCAGTAGTCGATTCAAATTCGCAATAAAAGAAAGCATTATATAAATATTGCTTCTCTCTATCTCTCTTGAATATATGCATTAGTTTATATTTATATACATAAAATATATAAATGTAAAATTCTCATATACGCTGATCACAAAAATATTAAGAACTTTGTTCAATAAATTGAATGCATTCGAAGCACTCACATACGTTTTTCTCGTAAAAAAATATAAGCAGGTGGTATCGATCGATTTTTTTTATAAAATATAAATATATTGCGATTGTTACTTAACAATTTATGTTCTAAAAAGATTTTAAAATTCGAATATTTTTTGTAAATTGTAAACTATTAATCAGACAGTTTTTTTTGCTATTATAACTTCACAACTAACTTAACATATTGTAATTATTAAAGGCACGCCTCGTTTGCTTTTGAGAATTTCTCAATAGTTTTCGAATATCAATACAATTGTTCTAAGAGCTATTATATCATTATCTTTGAATTCCACTTAGTTGATGTAGTCCAGTAAAGTTTCAACAAAATTCAGTGCCGTCTTATAACTAATGTAATTGTTAGTATCTTATATTTTTTACTGTACTGTATTTTCACAATCACTCCTTTCCTCTTCTGTTTGAGTGACAATAAAAACGATGTCCGCATCATTTAAATATTGAAAACACGGATCATTTGAATCGCGATCAAACCGTTCCTCGATGTTTTCTTAATTGACATTTTCAAGGCTTTTAAAATTTTTCATTAATCTGCATATGTCAGATGTATCAGCATCAGAATTCAATACATCTATTTCCACGTAAAAATAATCTTTCTCAAAAATAGAACAAGTGATACTGGCTTTACTTTTGACCAATATTATAATATTCCATGTAAAGCATTAAATGTCGTCATTTTTCCCAGAAATTGATCAAGCCATTATTTTCCTCAGCTAGAGTTTTGAGAAAACCATCACGGTAGAGTCGCTTCATTTTTGCAACCATTGTTCGTTTTTAATATGCTTTCAATCAGATGAGAAGGAGCATTATCTATTAATTATTCTGCTTTTTGTGGCAACCCTTTACCTTTTAAAAATATCTCACTTCAGGAACAGATTTTGAATTTTTTAGTTTTCATTTATATAGCTTATGTATTGTATGTATCTCTCAATCAGATTAACCATATCATGGCTTTTATTTCCGCTCGTATAATGAAACTAGATTAACTACTTCCAGACTCATATAAAATTATAGTGATACAAATCAAACACATCGGCTTTGTTTACTCGACTTAATCTTAACCAACATCCAACCAAGACGTTAATAATAAACGTTTGGCTATTAACCACAATATATCCAAGTCGCTTTGTTTACATTTATATTTACACGGTGGCAGATGTGTAAATAATTATTTAGCCCAACCGTAATAAATTATTTATATTGTATTTATATTGTACTATACGACGACAATAGGGCGTCACTTTTGCATCACAATAACCGTGATTGGCCCAGGATTGGATTGTGTTTGCAAGATTTCCTACGGGGTCGAACTGACCCCAGATATAAATAAGGTAGGGGAGAGCCCTTTGAATCGTGGGTGTATTTACCTTCGAGCCAATTTTCTATTCATATGACAGGAGCAGAAGTTGTGCAATAAATATACTAGATCGTGCCCATTATAAACCCACGCGCGCTAAATAATAATACACATCTTGGTATAATTTTGATTTTTACTTATACCATATTGCAAGGAGTTTGTGCGAGAGATATAAATACTTATTTTGATTTTCGTTTGATATACGAAACAATCGTAATTTGAACTTGTAATATCGAATATCATCACTAAAGATAATCAGTAGACACGTTTCATTTTCTGCTGCGGTTACAGGTTACAAAAAGCTTTTTAATTAGACTTAAATCTAAATTTGTATGTGTAACAAAAAAAATACTACACCACCTTTACATATATTTAGACTTTATTATTTAATATTTTTTCTTAAAATAAATATAGTAAATGTTTTGTTGAAATACGTATTTAGGGGATAAATTCAAATAAGTGCTTCACCGACATTTATTTTATTGTTTTCTTTTGGAATTCCTTTACCATGGGTCTATGCAAATTTTTCGTAATTTTTCCACAAAATCGCATTAGTCTTAGGATCGCGTGACATAGCAACATTTTACGACAACCCTAAAGGTATATTTGTATAACCGAATGTGGGCAATTTCATTACGCTCTTCCCATATTAATATGATACGACCGAATTTCGTGTCGTTTATCATATTATCTTTTGGGTCACAACGAAAAGTGATCTATTATCGTTCCGAAATATTTATGAAAACACATTTTGTGTATGTTCGATTATTTCATAGATATTACGTATTTTTAGTAAACTATAGAACAAATGTAAATATAGTAGCGTAATAGTTTATTTAGATAGATGCGTATCAGTGGCTATATAACGTGAAATAATATGCGGGAAGCATTAAATTAATGTTTAGCAAATTATACAACACGTAGTACAGGTTATGTATTAAAAATCTATCAACTTATTGAGTATATAATCGATTATTCTTTTGAAAATATATTCTTATCATTATTATCATTTGACTGCTTCCAAATTACTCAATATAATCAAATATTATGTTTTGAAAATACATTCTTTTAATCTTAGTTACATTTATATTTTCACCAATAAAAATATCAATTCTCTCGCACACAATAAATTATTTTTAGTTAAAACTTGTAAATGTAGATATTTTATAGTCATAAACGTTTCTCAAATATCTATATATTCTCTTAATTATCGCATTTTCAATGACTAGAATGTCTTTCAGATGTACGCCTGTTTGTATATATTTTTTAAAATAGCATCACAATAAGATGTCATATTATTATTATATTAAATTAACTTTATTATTATAGTATCTAATGTGTTTTGTAGTTCCTAGACCATGGTATCATACCTGTTTACCTATTTTTGGTGGATGTTTGTATTGACAAAAATCACATTTGAATTTTTTTTTACACATACATATATATTTTTTTACACATAGTAACTAGTATTTACTTATTCCTCGTATAATTTTTTTATTAATGCGTTTTTTATGAGTTTTAATTTACGTTTGATTTATCGAAGTGTTCAGTTAGGTATCCATTTTTAAATAACAGTGTAATATCGATTTGCGGACAGACCATGGAACATTTGACGCGATTCTTAACGATTTTTTTTAATTTTCATTAATTTATCGACAGCTCTCTTTCTTCTACAATAAAACATTACTGCGGCGTTATTAGTAGAATTTGCAGAGACTAGCTATTTATAGACAATTTTTTCAATGATTTTTATTATTTTTTAAAGTTTATTTACTGCTTGATGGGGATTTTTTATAAAAACATAAAATGACAGTGTCATCCGCGAATAAAATGGTGATATCAGTTCTGAGAGGTTTAGTTGGAAAATCACTCGTAAATATTGTGAATAGCCAGAGTCCTGAATTGGGAAACTCCCATCAGATAAGGATCTAAAAGTTGACAAATAATTTTCAATTTTAATTCGAAAGATTCTAACTCCCAAAAAAGAGTTAATTAATTTAACTAAAGCTACTGGAAAAATTAATTTAGTCAGCTTATATATAATACCTGCGTGCCAAACGCGATCGAAAGCTTTATCAATGTCCGTAAATACTGCTCCTGTAGTAATTTTTATGTCAAAGACCTTTTGAATATATCTCACAACTCGATGTAGTTGATCCGTCGCAGAATGAGAACATCTGAAGCAAATTGGTAATAGCATGTTATTAACATGTTCTCAAAATAAATTTTGAATTATCTTTTCGTAGATTTTGCTCGCGACAGACTAAATTCAGTTTATAACACTGCATCTCATTATGCAAATAAAGTGTATTATATCCTGTTGGGTATTAGTAATTTAAAATAAAATACCTTCATATATACCGAATTAAATAAAACTATTAAAAAATAAAATATCGCAATGTTAAATACTTAAATGAAGAAATAGCGTTTTTTTTTTTAATGAATTAGTACGAAAATTAGTGAGTACATCAATTACTGCAAGTTACAGAATGTCGTGTCAAAAGTCTTATAAAATGATACTCGCCGACCACTTATTGATCAAAATTTTTCAGATCTGCAATTAGTTGGCTAGCAAAAATATACAAGGACATCGTTTGTGGCGTTAATTGTGTAGTTTATATTTTAAAGTAAATGCTATTTCACTTAATTACTTTATTTAATTATTAAGCTGTCTCTTGATTACGTTGAATTTGCGAAGAAAATTATTTTTAGTTTGCTTTATATAGCTCGATTATAAATACTTGATGTGAGTGGTTCACAGTTCTTTGGCTTAAAAATTATGTCCTATAAACAGCCAATTTAATCATACACACATATCGTTTGACCGAATACAGGTTGTCCCAAGAAGGTCTGAATACTCTGCTGCACTTGAATTTTGATCCATAATATAGATTATATTTGATCTGATTTATTTATAAATCAGTTAAAATATTAAATACTTTCTTCATCGGGAAAATTCGTTACGATTTTTTTATACCCACTTTTGATTCCTTATTTCTCAGAATCAATTCGAATTTCTGAAACAATTGCGAATTTTTGAAATAAAATTACATCGTTCATAATAAACGACGTATCCAAGAGAACAATGGCTGCTATAATATTTCTTGCCATTATTTTCAATGATTACGAACCTTTTTATTAGTTGTTGACACACGTTCGCCCTCCGTTCGAAATACTTCCAACTTCACCCGAAAGATCTCCGAAAACGCCTTTCTCTAAAACTATGCTTATTATGTAACCTTTTTGAAGTCGCCATTCTTGAAAGGATCTCCGCGGTTCTGGGTCAACATTTCAACTCCCCTCCGGAGGCAGTTAAACTTTGAGCGTTGGCTTTTGATAATTGCTTCCCCGGAATGGGTTTTTGATGCCGCTTTTGTCCTTTGACACTTAATTCTCCTCCAGTGATGTCCTTTTTTCGCGTTCGCATTTAAAATAAAGCAAATGTTTTTTTTGTAATTATATTTCCATTTATAATTGATTTTATCGGTAAAATATATAAGTATATATTTATAAACCCCTTTAATCCCGCTTTAAAAGGGGAATGTCGCCTCGCTTCGAAAGTTTTTTTTACGGGCATAATCACTTACAGTTGTGGAAACTTTTCGTTTCGACAACCCTCATCAGGACGAAAAGTTTTGCGCTTGTGTCCTTAGGTCCTGGTGTTTTTCAGTTCTTTTGTAGGACGGACGTAACCAACCGCAAGGGAGACGTTTTAGTGTTTGAACAAATTTCGTCCATAAACCTAATCATTCTTGCGTATAAGTAGATAAGTACGTACGGGATTTTTTTATATAACCTTAAAGTATTTTATAAAAAGAGTTTCGTAGAAGAGATCATAAAGCGTTGTTCTCTAGAATCGTCTGCGTTGCGTTGAAATAATCTCATTACTTTTATACGGTAGAATAAATCTTTCGCACGACGAGAATTAAAAGACAAAAAGGGTTGTTCGACGTCAGATAAAGCTTTATGGTCAATATAAATCAAGATTGAATGATCAAAATTTAAATGAAAAATTATTCATCATTTACAAACAAAACTTGTAACAATTAAAATTTATTGAGAAGCTTGGCAAGGATTCGTTTTATGTTGTTAAGAGCTAATATTAGAACAAGTGCTTGGCATCAATAGGAATAGTATGCACCATTAATAACGTCCGGTACTTGAGATTATTGAGGGTGTTTATAATTATTGTAAACTCTTGATTATATTGGCTAATGAATTTGAAGTTATGTGATACTCGAAATTCGTTATTTAATACAGATTTAGATAATTTAATAGAACATAACTATAATTAAAGACGTAAGCGTATGAGGTATTAACTGATAGTATGAACTAGTTTCTCGGTTATAAAGCGCGTAGCGTACACTCGTAAACACCGTTTTAACCAATATCAAAAGGGTGATAAAAATCGAGGGTTGTAATTTTTAGTGCGATCGTAACGCTACCCGATTTCATTTTTACCTCCATCTTTTATATTGCGGCGATATATAATTTAATTGAACGGTCGTGATTTTTTTTCTTATTCCCCCCATTCACCCATTGATGCCGGACGTCTATCGATTTTATTTTTCATTTTCGTGCGACGCTTGGAATAACTCGATTGTTGTTCCTCTCCCGCACGGCCAGATTTTTATTGCGGTCAATTACTGAATCTGGGACCTTTTTTCGCGGCCGATTCTATCTCCTTTGTATGATTTTTATGTGGATAATCTTCCCTTGGCTTTGGGTCCGGGTCGCATTCCGCCGTCGTTATTTCCCCGTGTTATAGTATCGCCACCGTAAGTCCAAAGACGCGTAATTTCTGGAACAAAAACCGAAGGAGTCCGAAGCCGACGGGATTTGTAATACAATCGGTTTTATTGTATTGCATCCCTTATTTATACCATTCGGGTAGAACGAGTGTATAGAAATCTATTGTATTGTGTAGGAGAATTGTTAGATAATCGTTTGTACTGGTCTATAGAATGCTGATGTATACTTGAAATTAATCAAATGATGGATATATTTTTTTGCAAAATATTTTTCTATATGGTATCTAAAATGAATGCTATTAATGCATCCTTTAGTGATTAAAAATCTCGTACTCATAGCACATATGTAGCAGTTTTTTATCGTAACTAAAACACGTTCGATCTTAGGATATTTTATTAGCAGATAAACCGAGAATCATTCGGTTTTTAAAGACAATTTTATGGTAGTTACATACGTTAAAATACCATAAATATTACATTGAAGATGCAAGTTGATCTTACATATACATCAGGATCTTCTAGGCCGCATCGCTTAATAAAAAATAGTCATGAGCCGCATTTAAAATTTAATATTAATTTTGACTGTATCCCATATTACCAATGGATTGATTACAACTTTACTTTTCACACAAAGAACAATAACATATTATTCTTAATGTGAACACTGAGCTTGTTTTTTCGATATCAGTGTATCAATATTTGGTTCAATAATGAAAGTAGCGATGTAATGAGAATTATAAAGATTAGTTTTAATTTTACCTTTTGTAATCTTCATACGGTAAAAATTAACGTCCTCTCCAAAAAAGACGTCATAAACATGACATATTCTTTGAGTATAGGGTTTTCTTTATTATGCTTATGAAAGTTTAATAAAGACACTTAAATAAATAATTATTTTAAATAAATTAATTATATTACATTATTAAAATATATCTATATTTCCAGGCAACATGCTTATGGCAACTGAGAATAGAATAACATACATATTGAAACGCACTTGTTGTTTTATGAAATTTTAAAATCAACTCTCAAAATCGTCTCATAAAATAGTAATTATTAGTCTCCTTTCTAATTTATTTAATTAACTTTCTTAATTTACCTTATTATCGTATTTTTTTATTATCAATTTCCTTTTTGTAAATTAGAAAATTCTTTTATTTCCTCTTGTTCTTATATGTGGCTCAATAATCCATGTAGCATCTTGTCCTCTTTCAATAATTTCTTATAGTTCTTTATGTACTATACTTGAGATCGGGGAAGAGGGAAAAACTTTATGAAAATCAAATCAATGGCAAAATCATGATCACTACATTATTATTATCACTTATTTCTTCTTTGTGTAAAGTTTCAGCGTTTAACTGGATTACTACACGTTTGTGTAAATTATGATATTTTCATTTAACCAGAAGTCTCGAAACTTCGTACGGAATCCATTCTTTGGCGTTCTATGAATGTAGATTGCTTGCGAATCCTGTTCCGCAGATGAATATATTCATGCCATGATTTTTTTTACCCTTGCCCCGACACGACCCCCCCGAGAGGATGTGATACACTAAACGGGAATATTGCTGACTTGTTGAGAAAAATGCGAAAGATTTTATCGGGAATAGGTGGGTTCAGAACAACACAATTGTATTCCCCGGAGCGTTTTTGTGTTTTGCCTCTGTGTGTATACGTATACATACTCGTGTATGTACTTTCATTTTTATCCATTTTCCGGGCGCATCGGCTGGCGAGATTGAATAAAAAGAAAAACGATGTACATAACTATTTGCCCCGATGTAAACTTATCCCGTGGATTATGTGACCCACATATGCGGGGCGGTGTGTACATGTATACGATCATTTTTATCCCGGGGACCTTTAGGCTCTTCGGTTTCATTTTGTTTTTATACAATTTTTCATATTTTTGTGCTACGTTTAATCAATGTCCATTCATACTTTTGTAAATGCTTTTTTTAATATGAATTTAATTATGATTTTTTTTGTTACAGGTAATGGCGATAATATAAAATACTATTAAATAGTGAATATAAAATCACGGGATTTGAGTAAGTTGTATGAAATAAGTAAAATCACTACATCATAATTAGTTTATTTATAAGTTATTTATATAATTGTTACTATTATAAAAGTAAGTTGCTTCTGCCAGTAAATAATCGTTAAAAAATCATAAGAATTACTTCTCAGTTATGTCGAAACATGAGATATGTTGTTGATTGTAGGCAATGTAACATTGTAGTGACGTTAGCAATCGTTCCTTCCTAATTCATTGAGAAATTTGGTTTCTGGCATAGTTCCCAAAAAAGTGACTTGGTTTAGACAAAGGTCCATTTAGTGCCAATAAACAAACAAAAACAGTGCATTATAAAACCAGTGAGAAATTCTCACTCTAAATATGTATATTATACTCATGCATAGTATTGTAGTAACTGATTTTGATGAAATCCTATCTAATATAATTAGTAAGATTGTTAACAATAGGATTTGAAATTAAACTTTTGTAAGCATTATAAATATATACTACAAGTATTATTAATTATATTGTATTAATCTCTAAAAGCTTTTACTATACATTATTATTATAGTATATGTAAAACAAACCAACCTCAAAAGAATAATCTATATTATCAAAGCTGATAGCAATTATTTAGTGGAACTGTCGTGCCGAGTTTCGATTTACTAAGAGCTCTTAAAGCTCAGTTAAAGTAAATTTCTGAGCTTTATTTTCAAGAGACGAATTAATGGAAAATGCTCGTTTATATCAAAGAGCAACTGTCGTTAATCAACACTATGGCGCGTTAATGCAGTTCAGTAAATTAAACTAAATTCAATATTAATAAAATTATTAAAATATAAATATTATATGAGCAATTGTGGTCGGTTCTGTTTGTTTGTTTGTATCCATCCAAAGTCTCTGTCCTATCGGCACAATAATCCTTAAGGCAAATCAGGGTGAAAGATGATGGCGCATAAAAACAAAGTACGGTCAGGCCGCGAACCCTGGGCCCGGTTTTTGGCGGAATGAAAAGTCCTCTGAAAAATCGTCACGGAATAGCGAACGTGTTGGAGAATATATATGGGCGAATATACCCATAAAGTCCATAGCGAAAAACTCGGGCGGCCGTTTGTCTTCGACCTCTCTAAAATTAATACATTTATCACTTAAGTGGGTGCGTGCGAGAGGGAAAATAACATTTCTATTGTACGTGTTCGGAGCATCCGTTTCTATATACTATATTTTTTACAGTATAATTCACACACTAATGATTATTGCCGTTGTTTGGAGACGAATTCAACATCAGTAGATTTTCACAAGAAAAAAATGAACAAAAAAGTCATATCGCTTTTGTGTTACTTTTTTATAAAGCTCAAGTTCATGGTTCGTTACGTTCAACACATCGTATCCAAGAAACCGTTATATTAATATATTATTATTATATTGTGAAATAAAATATTTTTTTTATCAAGTTTTAAGATATTTTAAAAATTGATTAAGAATATTTGTTTCTGTTGCCTACGTTTGATTATTTATAGAATGTACTGGATATTAAATATCCCGAACGTACATTTAAATTTTACAGGTAAATAAAAATTAAATTTAGCGACATATATAATATATTAAATTTTTTCAATATTTATTTTAATTAACCTTTAAATATTTATTTTAAATAAAGTTAGTATTTTTTGAAATTTTGTAATTATTATATCTTTGTTTTACTAATAATGATTTTTATAGTAGGGGAATGCTTGGATATTCTTCCCTTAAATCTCATATTACAATGATTATATACTGAAAATTTAAATAAATATCATAGTTTATTTAAATAGTATATAACTATATAATTGAGAATTTATCATTAAAATTGCAAAATTATATTTTCTCGTTTCTCGAAAAACAATTATAATTTTTTTTGCTTAAAATTAATTTCATCTGAATATTTTTATTTAAAATAAAAACTAGTAGTTTAAATCCGCTTTACAGCTGTATTCAGAGCAGGTAGTCAGAAAAGGGACAGGGATTTCAGATTAACACTCCGAACACGTTGTTTTACCAATATAAGTTTTATGACTGACTCTATGAATTACTATTAGTGAACATTTCGTTTCGACTTCCTCTAACATTTTCCGGTCAAAAAAAATAAGATCGCGAGGATCAATAACTTAAGAATGTTTATATTATTAGGTCTTTGGCAAGGATAGAGAATGTTGTCATTTTTTGCAAAATACTAGGGAAACTATCACGTGATGAAACGTAATATTTAATTAAACATGCATTACATATTTTAACCAGAATATTTATAATATCTCATTTAATAAATTGAAATATATTAAAAATGTAAAACATATTTACTCGTACGTTTTGATAAATGTTATACTCTTCTTCATGATCGTTATTATTTTAATTAGTAACTATAATATAATATAATATAATGCATAAATATTGACCTAAACTGCTTTGAATGAAATCAGTAAAAAGAATTTTTATGAACAAAGATAAATTGCTACAAAAAATATTACACTGTATTTTTTACAAAGTTTCTTTCTTGAATGCTTTCGAGATATTTTTTTTTCATAACTACTTTTCAAAAGTGTTTTATATATTAGTTTCTCTATCGCTTTTAACCCTTTGAGTAGTGAGTTAATTTATACACATGGAAGTGAGTGAATTTTACGTATTTTTCCATAATTATTTGTCTTTTTATTTATTTATTATTTTTTTATGTTAAATTTATAGAAAATTATAAAAGGAACAGTGTTTCTCGGCGTTTTATTGCTCTATATTATTTTACTACTTTTTTGTATTATTAATTAATTTTCAAACATTTCTACTATAAAATTTCGTTGATTTATTTTATATTTTTTCAATATATTATCCGGTTATTATGGATTTTTTAATATCAATTCAGAGTAATATTAATTTTTCTAATATTTTTTTTATAACCGGTAAAATACTTATTATTCTGTATGAGGCAATATCATCTGGTTCATTTCTTTGTTTAAGTAAAATTATAATTTGAGCAACCTTCCATTGGGTTGAAAAGTAGTTTAATTTAATTATGAAGTTGAATCGGATGGTCATTAATCTTACGACTTTCACGGGTAATTATTTTATCACTCTGCCGCTTATAAGATGCTCCCTGCGTCCTCTTGCTATTCGTATCTTTTTCTATTATGCTTACTTTTTTTTATTGAGAATGTTTTATATTATTTTCCCATCTGAAGAGGTTCATTTATCACTCTTGTTATTAAATAAAACGCCAAAAAATGCACTGCGCATCAAATTAAAGTGATCTCTAAAACTATTAGTAATTTATTGGTAAACTTTTTCAAGTAATGATTTTTTATATAAAATGCATGTTTATGTTATTTATTCATTTCGCATATCGTAGTATAATCATAACAATAAAAAAAAGGTTTAAAAATATATCAATCATAAGGATACTAAATATTAAATAACAAACCAAATTATTTCTCAATTTGGGTTTCGCGTCCGCGCGCGTTCAGTTCACTCGGTCAATTAACACGAATCGAAGGGACTATTTGAATCTATTGTTTCCGCGAGGTGTACTAGAATAGTGACCGGATTCAACGACCCCTTTGTCTCGTCACAATTTCATTACGTGCTCGGCTGCGGACCTTCTATTAAAATTTTCATTTCCAACATAAAGGATTTCGATTGCCAGTAATGCGATAAACACGCGGCGTATCCGTTAACGCAGTTTAACGACTCGTTTCGATACTAGACTCAACAGTTATATTGTATTGTATAATATTCACATATGGATATTAATATATGATTTATGCATGTACGTCACGTATGCACACGTACATACGTACGCGTTTTAAAAGTCATAATCGTCGGACTTTTGCTTTCGTTTTGTGTCGTTTTCGGCCGGATGACGATTGCATTCCGTTCGACGATAAAACCTTTGAAATTCCTGAGCGCTGATGCAATTTCCTCGCCAAGTTCTCGGAACGACTTACTGAGTTTTGCCTTAAAAGGATTATTAAGATTTAGCCGAACGCTGCGAAAGTATTGAAAGTTTGCGAATATTAAATCGTTACGGTTACGCGGAATTTGGTTTCTTTGAATCCGTTTCACATCTGTCAATGTCTCGATTTAACGAGCATTTTGATCGATCGATCGATATTGTTTTATTTTTGAAAAACACGTGGTGCAATTGGTAGTGCTGTGCATTTTTTTTAAATTTATGTGCAACTTATAAACCACTTGAAAAAATGGCGGTATGCGATCGTACAGCATCATTTTTTAGATGTTTATTAAATCACACTGACCTCTCGCTTGATGGGATCACATATAAGGTAATTCGACTACTCGCAATATATATTCTCCGAACTCTCCTTTTATTTTCTTCTCTGATTTTTATATAAATCGTATAGATTTTCTTTGAAAACGCATAATTGTGTATAATTTATTTGTAGACACGTAATAATATATTATTTCTCTTGACAAGAAGCAAATCTATAATTTAAATTTAGTGGTTGACTAATAATAACGATGCAATCTTCACATTTTGTTTTATTCATATATTATTTCGACTTGTGGTTGACGTGCTCTTTTGTTAATAGTGCTCTGGTTCGGTTTACGTGCTAACAGTGGCGTAGCTATGGTGGGGCGGAGGGGGCGGGCCGCCCCGGGCGGCACTTCCTTGGGGGCGGCATATTCGCGATGGAATCGTCTAGTGTGGTTCTTAACCCTGAATAAACTAAAATTTATGTAAAATTACGAATAGCAAGAGCTTAACAATAAGCAATATATTATTCTAAAAAATGCTGATTTTATGACCCTGTAAAAAAATGTATGGGGGGGGCAGCAATTTTAAGGATTGCCCCGGGCGGCATATACCCTAGCTACGCCACTGCGTGCTAACCTCGTATTGTCTTTTGGGGTGTTTTGTGGCATTGTAGTAGTAACATATGAGATCAATAATTCGATAATCATCCTATCGAGATTAGGGTCAGTTTCGCATGTAAAATACCACACTGCTCGCTCGTCTCGACCGAGTAACCTCCGGACGGAGACGAGCCAATGAGCGATTATTGTTCGGTGCGGTTTAATACGAATTGCATCAGACTACTAAGGATTATCCCAGCAATTCCATTATGAATTATTTCAAGTTTGTATACATACAATCCACCCCTAAATCCACATTGGTGCCAGACGATAGGTGTGTTAAGAAATACGGAAGCGCTCTTTATATAAGACATTTATTTTAATAATATAATTCATTTTACAAACATATCATTATTTACTACACATAAATGTTACCGTTTATAAACGTTTTTAACAGTAACCATTTTATCGTAATATATATTAGCTACAATTTAATAAAACATACAAATATAAAATATAACGTTGGTTGTAATAAAAAACCGTTAAAAATTAAAGTGTAAGAAAAAACAATAGATTAAGTGCTAATTTAAGTACATTTATCTTAAACTTTGGAACCATTGATATCATGTATGTTCTTCAGGCTCTAAAACAATGTGATTTGGCTTTTTGTGCTTATCTTTAAATTTAACCGTTTGTATGCCACGGACGCCATACGAAGCTCTATTGCGTCGCAACCGTATTGCCACGTGTTTCCTACGAAGCTCTCGCAAAAATTCGAATTTATGCTTTGAAATGACATTTCAAAACTTGATATATAAAGTCATCTATGGAAAAACGTTTAAAATTATTACCACTCTTTAGTATTCATAAAATGGCGAAAATTAAATGTTACTTTTGTCTTTTGACTTTGTAATTTTTAATAATAATGGCTGGCATTACGGTCTTATATTACGCCAAAGTAATTTTGCACATAAAGGGTTAATGTTGTTTTTATCTTAGCTCCTACTAGGGTTAGTGTGGTTTCGCGAAATATTTTTGGTATGAAAATGACAATGTTATTTGATTGGCGGTATTTAAAGACTATGGTGAAGTTTTATTTTGGATCACTTGCAATTTGGAAAAAAATTGCATTTCTGGTGTTACTCCACACCGGACAGGCATACATAATTAATTGTATACATATTAAGATTTTACGTAAGCGCGCTTTTTCCATTAAATTTTAGTCTGAGGGTCGTAATGGCGGCAAGCCTTTTGTGTTTAAAAATGTGTTTATTTAATTTAAGCTTGAAGTTCAGATGTAAGACTAGATATTTAGCACTTGATTTCCATTCTACATTATTGCCCTGATCACTTTGGAGAGGCGATGGAAAAATGTCTACGTATATAATTTATTCTGTTTAGAAACGGTCCGAGCAAACTTCTTTGAGGAGCTCCAGTTCGAAGCGTTTTTAATATCTGAATCTAATACTGCCGTTGTGTTATGATGCGTTTTTGCTGTTTTTTTTTGTCATATCAGCGTGCCTCATTTTCTAAATTATTATATTCGCTTGAGATATGACCTTGGATCTTTACGACGCCGATTATTGCGTAACTCGAAAATAAACAGCGCGAACTCGTCTGCTGGAGTGAACGCACCTTGGGAGTGGTCAAGTCGAGTTAGCGTTGGTAGGTATCGCAGCTCGCCAACGGTTAACGACCTCTGGCCTTCGGCGATCTTCGGCCCGAGTCGGCGATCCACGGCTCGCGTCGGCGCACAGAGGTTTTTAACCCTTTGCAACCGTCGCTGTCGGCCCCGAGGCGTCGAGGAGTGCTTCTGAAATAAGGATAGTGATACATACTCGCATACTCGTGCACATAGTCGCATGGAAGATTTTGCGCCTCGGGCGTGTGTTGTTGTTTTTAAAAAACACTCCTTCCAGGATGCTGTGAATATGCATATTGGGAATAATTACACCCTTTATTTTTTCTTTCTCTTCCTTAATATATTTTTGAACATTCCTGCTTCCGCTCCTACTGGTTTCGTGGAGCTTGATGATATTTGACTCGATGTTTGCTGAACCTTCTTTGGAGTCCATTTATCAACATTGGTCTCTAATTTACTATCTATAGATATATCAGAATACTCGTTATTATTAATATTTTTGCTCAATTTTTATTTCATATTTTTTTACTATTGCAACTTTGAATAGTGTCATTGTCAATCCCTTATCGATATGACTGCTTTATATTTTAGGATGTTAGAGACCAGCGGTATTAAACGCAAATAAACCTATAATTAGTTCAAAGGATCCAGCCATTCTTGCTATATTAAATAATATAAACAATATATTTTTAAATCTCAGTGTAACACCAAGTTGTGGATAAACCATGGAGTTTTTGACTCAATTCTTATTGCAATATGTAAAATTAAATTTACTTTTATTGATTGCTGTCTTTGAATACTGTGAGGGACGTCACGTGGTCACCTAATGGACGTGGTGTTTGAATCAGTGAAAGTGGCATAATTAATTGGAGCGCTTAAATCACGTCCAGTTAACCCAATGCGTAATCAAAATTTAGAATGTGTTTTATTATCGCGCTAATCAGATTATATGTATGTATAAAAATAACGGTAATAGCAGTTACCGATTTTTACTCTCCTTAATGCAGTGCTTTTCAAATTTTATATTACAACGCCCTTATTTAAGAAAAATTTTGGTTCCCCCTGATTTTTATAATAATTTAGGTACATAATTAAATAGTAAAAATAAGTTTTGCTTCAAAAACTATAAAAATAATTAAAATTAGGTTAACTTAAATGTATTTGAATTTAAAAACATATAAGTAAAATTATGAAAGTACTACTCGGGGCTATTTTTTCATCATAGGGTTGATATTTTTATATTCTATAGCAAATAATGCAGAAAATAATATAGTGTTATGATGGCAACAGCATTTGAATAACTTTGTTTAATAATCTCTCAAAATATATGTCAATCCTTATGCATCATATCGTTCATCAACAAATATATTACATGCACAATATGAAAAGTACATTATCGAACCTCGTAAATGTTACGTAAAATATTTTTGTTGACTTTGATATTTTTTTTGTAAATTGAGTTTTTCATAGCTTTTTTTTTACATTTTGCGTTTATGTAAGACACGTATTTGATAAGACAGAAAATGTATTATTTCACGTGCATTTTTGTTTATTTAACACATCCAATTTTCTTTGAAAAATCTATGTATTTACCATATTTAGAATGCATAGTTGCAATGCGCAGTTTTAATTTACATGGTTTCATACCATAACCAGTCAGAACTTTTGTATAAACCATACACATTGTTTATAACAAGTCATTAATCATAATACTTGTGAATTCTAATAATAAATTATATTTATTATTCTATTCCTACTATCTTGACAGTATTTTCATTATTTGTAACCAGTCACAAATTATCTATTCCTTTGAAAATATAAGGAATAAGTTATAATTAAGGATTAATATGATACACTTCGCGCTCAGTCTGGAAACCGCTACCTTAATGTATTTTATGATATACTATTATTGTAAAAACTAAAATCGAAAGTCAGTGCAAATAGTGCTCGTTAAAACTAAGATTATTCAAGGGTAGATACAAATAATAATCATTTACTGACTATGGATATTTAAGGGCGCACATGAAAATGTAAATAAATAAACAAGTTATTCCATAATAAATTTATATGTCATAATCTTACGATAAAAAATAATCTTTTTTATGTGTTAGTTGGCTTAATAAATAATCCGAATAGGTGCTAGATCGTCCATCACACTAGATTATACTGTCACATTATGAATTCCATTACAACATCGTCAGATAAATTATTAATCCAAGTATGTGCTGTCGTCGGCGTTTTCCCCCCTTCTTTTCAGTTTTTTCTTTAGCAATAATGCTAATTTTTACGCTCGCTCCCCTATTCATTGGTTTTCTTCCGGATGGAGAAGTTAACTTTTGTTCTTTGCCATGGCATAATAAATTACTCCGTTTCCATTAGTGGCCATAGTATGTGGGTATTTCAAATGGGATATCGGGTGCTTCTCGCGGAAGAAATTTCTTTTCAAACTTCAACAGAGTCATTGGTCGTAACGTCTCATCGATCTCCCCCTCGGGGGTGTTTAAATTGATGACCAAAAGTCTTGGAGGGATTTAGTCAATTTATGCAGTTTAAAGGGATCATTATATTGTACACACACATTGATATATTTTTTATTAAATATTTGACGCATCTTATTGTTATATAAATTCCAAACTTTGACTCGTGGCCCACTTTATAAAATTACAAACATTTACTACTCATCTGGTATATTAAATAACATCAAAAAATATATGTATATAAATCGTTCGAATTATTAATTTTACTGTTGAATACATTATGTGTTTTTACGTTTTTATATAAAATCTCAGAAATCTTTACAGGAGTTCATAGCCTTTTTAATGAGGTAAAAATAACATTAAGATGTACTCATCTTGTATCTATTGTTAAAATAAAATTCGCACATAATAAAAAGGATACATAAAATGATTTTTATGGGTAAACTAACGATTGCATTTTAATGTTATTTCCTGTTATTATTTTTTCATAAAAAAAATATTGTGTTTATGTTACCGTATTTATACCTCGATACAAACATGTAATTGGCCATTCCACTCCCGGAAAATAGATAATTTTCTAAGACGAAAATGCCTTTGATATCGAACATAAATCCACGTCTACCTTTGTTGTTGTATTTGCGCCCTTTTACGTTTTGCCTCCATGCCAAAAGGCAAGACTATCAAAACCCGCTCGAGTGTTAAATTGTTTAAAATCGCATTAAGAATGATGATATAATAATAATAAGAGGTAAATTCGGAAGCGTTATTTCGCCTGAACGACCACATCATGAAAAACGTTCACCATGATAATAATTGTAACGATCATATTTCAAATGAGACACAATATAACATTTGATTGATACACACGAGATTTGTCAGCGCTTTCTCTCGCCTCCGGGATAGAGCAATATCTTATAATCAATTCCGATCGAGAGAAACATTTTTTTCCCATCCGCCGACAAAATGGGTCTTCTGCGAACAAATTCGAAAGCATTATTTTCCACCGAAAAGGGAACATTTCACGCTACGAGTGTGTTTACCCGATGACATAGTATATAATAAATACGCGAAAAAATTACATAATATAGACCGTATAATAATAAATCGACGACGATTATTTATTCACTAAGCTCTTTGCTATTATTTCGATAGAATTAATCGAGTATTAAATATTCAAGTAAGCTTTCTCGATTTTTTCAAGATACAATTTAGTTTTACTTGAAATGAGCTTCTAATTTATTGTTTTATTATTAAGTAGCATCATCGTATCACAACGGGGATTAAAAAAACTTTTGATCACAGTTTTTATTAATAAATCAACAAGAAAACTATAAAGTACCGTTAAATTAAAATTGCGGTTGAATAAAATCTAATTAAAAAAAATATTCTTTATTATTATATATTGTTAAAAATAATTTTGTTTGTTATAAATGAATGCCTCTATAATTATGAATTATAGTTTTTATTATTTTTAATTGTACCTTAGATCTTTTAATTTTGTGAATTAAACATTAAATTTGACTTACAAAATACACTGATAACTTAAATAGTCACATTGCATTTTGATTGATTGTTATAACAGTGAATTTCCAATAAAAATAATTTCTACTATACTGAAATAAATAAAATTGATGTATTATAAAGTTGTCTACTATACATAAAATATGTACTGTAGTACCTCGGTTTACGAGTATAATTTCTTGCTTGTATTTCGAACCACTCGTATAGCAAAGCAATTTTAAATAATGGAAAGATAAGTTGATTCGTTTCAAAACAAAAAAAAAATATTCATTAAAAATGATTATTACAAAATACACGTAAATTTATTATAAAAAAATAAATTTAATAATTATTCATATCGCAATCACTGAGAGCTCAATAAAATCTTGGTACTTCATGGTACTTTAACTAGAACGTATACTTCCCTTTAAAGATTTGGCGAAAATGTGACATTGCATTGTCAATGGAAATATTCATGGCTCGCACAGTTACAGCCTTACTCGGGTGGTGCTTTTCCACGAAATTTTGCACTGCTTCCAACATTTTACAAATATCCTTAATCTTTTTTAAAATCAGAAATATCTGTCTCTTTCTCCTCCTTAGACGAGATCTCTTCTGTAGCCTCGTGCTGTTGCTAGCGATGTTCGAGTGTTCTTTAATGATCAGCTCCTGGCCATGTTCCTCCACCAATTCTTGAATATCGTTCACATGTTCGTCCACAAAGACATATTTTCATTAACAATTGTCGGCTCCCTCCCATTCATGAGCAAACAACCCGTCAACGCAATTAGGTCATAGTTTTCTCTAAGCAAAATTGAGGGTTCTCTTGGTAATTCTACCCTATAATTTATCGATTATATTGAGGCAGCTCACGATGTGGAAATGATTTTTTCAAAAGTCTTTGAGGGTGAAGTTGTTTCTTTGATCACTTTGAAGCATCGCTGAAATAGTAATTTATTGTCAATCTTTTTAAAATTTGAAATGACCTACTGATCCATGGGCTGTAGTAATGAAGTGGTGTTGGGAGGAAAAACTTGATCTTGATGAACTCGAATTTCTCCAGTAAGTCGTCATCAAGGTCTGGAGAATGATCTGAAGCATTATCCATAACTAACAAGACTTTGAGTGGCAAATTACTGTAAGAAAAATAATCAACTGTCGAGAAGAATCATCGGCTCAATTAGTAAGAAAGTGACACAATACGTACTGCTCATATTGCGAAACACTCGTAAGCCAAATTACTCGCAATCCGAGGTTTCACTGTACATATTTTTTTAAATAAGTATTTAAAGTGATTTTAATAGCTAGCTTTTCTTTACTTTAAAATGGAATGAAAAATATATTTTAAAATACAAGTTCTAATTTTTAATATTAAATAAAAGAAAAAGTTTTTCTTTACCATTATTTCGTTTTATTAAATAGTAAACTTCAACCGCTTCGCCACCGAAACGAGTCGGGTTTGAATTGATGTAATGTTTTCATCAATCTTGTTATGCTTTATGAAGTTCTACGAGGCAAACTTTTCGAATTGCTCATTATTCACCGTTTTAAAACGAAACACAAAGAAAAGCTTCCTAGTACGAGACTGTCAAAACAACGATGTTTTATTTTTTCTCAACTTTGAAACACTTATATAATAAACACTTGTATTATATAATAATCACGCGCAATTTTCGACAGGCTATTATAAAATTTATCACGTTACTGTAAGCACGCTAGACAGATTTTCCCATTGCCCATGGCTGTTGTTAATTACACACTGAGTTAATTAATATTGTCCCGATTTGATGGATGAGATAGTGTGTTGTTGCACCCCGTAATTGTCGATGACAGCTCGTATCTTCACCGTGTTCAAGACTAGAGGTGTTACTAATTATAATTACTGTATTCTATATACCTGTAACGATTAAACGCTAGCCGAATATAGGTCAATGAAGCAGTTTAATTATTAACAATTTCGCATTATAATATTATAATTGAGGAGTATACACATATTTTATGCAATCATTTGCTCAAGTAGATCTCTTGATAGTTTTCATCAAGAACGTTATCAGAAAACTATAAATGCAACATATTAATAGAAATATTTTTTCTATTCTTGGTCGTTCTGTTCATATATTTTTTGCACCGTTTGAGCCAGACGTCTTTATAACTCTCGATACTAGGAAATGAGTACAGCAGACAATGAAGATACAGTCATCTTTTGAGAGATAGTATTTTTTATTTTTGAAGTCAATTCTTTGAACTTTATTTATCCTTTCACAGCCTATTGAAAAATTGGGTTAATTATAATTATAGTTAACGAGTCTCGAAAGTTATCAACTTTTTGTGTATGTGTGTAGTAATGGTTAGATTTATATATTATATATTTATATTCTTAACACTATATTTTTTAGACAAAACTACACTATTATATTAAAGCTCGAAATTTACCCATCGTGTTGGTCAACAAGATTATTTAATTTCCCCCAAATTGGGGTCTATCTAACTGTATGAATCCGTTCTTCCACATGTAGAGTTTTTATTCTTAAATTAATTTATTCCCGTCCACGCACGTCCATGTTATTCAGTTATTCCATTTGTCCGGATCGTCGAGCTTCTGTGTGTCTATTTACACTGTGTCCCAAGGTATAGAAATTTTTATATTCATAAATTTAGAAATTCGCGCGACCGTTCACATAGACACCCATTTATCAATCGCACCTTGTTTCGTGATTAAATTATTCATTTTTTACCCATCCCTGCAGTCACTTAAACGGCCAGATTTATTGTTATGCCGCATTTTGGGCAACCCTGTTCGTTAGTATAATTTAATATACTAACAACTTCTTCTATACTTATATTTTACGGTTAAAATGCCTGAACAATGTATATGAACGTTTAGCGAAGTTCACCGTAGGGCTATAATGTACAATAGATGCTATAATTATTCTAAAATATGCCATTTGAAGTGTAAAGATCGTCATCAATTCACAGGAATTGATTCAATAAATGCTTATATTTACATCCCTAACACTTATTACGCCATTTATAGATTAATACTTATCAACCCAGGTCGACCCTTGTTATACAATTTATATTCATCGAGTAAATTGCCAATATTCTGTATTCTTTACACGCGTGCAACGTAAATTAATTTCATACAAGGAATTAATTGAAACATATTTCCTATCAAGGACAATCGATTCTACTATTTCACCCCTTTTACTATTATATAGTTTTGGGGCAGAAAAGGCAATATCGGCGAATTGAAAGGGCACACACATATCCACAAACAATGGTATATATGACTATTTCGTATCGACTATTTTCCGTAGGAATTTTCCTCGTTTATGTATCGATGGAAGCTAATTACTTTTTTTGTTGTTTTAGGTGAGTCCCTTTTCCACTTTACTCTAGTTTAAGCGAATGAAAGCTTTCGGAAAAGTAAAATTAATTAATTATTTCTAATTGTTTTCATGTTGTATTTTTATCTTTCTTCATTGGCATACATATACTAGTATACGCCATTAGCATAATATTTTTTTATAAAAATGACATATATAATATTTTACAGTAATAGAATTTTCAACTAACTAAACAGGTTTTGAAATGCTTTAAAAGATTCTCCAAAATGATCTTCACTAAAATATATATATGCAAAGCGATTTGCATCATAGACTAAAAGTTTTTATTTTTTTGCTGCTACGTATGACACGTGTTTATTCTTGAGAAAAATGCTTAATAAAGAAGGGTGGGAACCACTAGATTGCAAAAAAGTATAGGAGTTTTCCACGGAATTTTTCTTTCACCAAAAATTCCCTACAAAAAAATGGATGGTTAATTCCATTTTAGATAGTATGTGGTTTAAAAAAAATTTAGAAACTATGTGTGATAATGTACATAATAGTGTTTTTTCAAGTAATTAGTAGTTTACCTTATTTTAGGTTATTTTATATTTTAATTACTATAAATTTAAAAATACTTTTTTAATTAAATTTTAAGTAAAAAAATATTAAACATAAATAGATTAAAAAAAGTGCATCTTTAATTCTCTTAAATACGAAATGGTTTTATTGTTTATATAAGTCAAAAACAAGATACATGATAGAGTTCAATTCATATTTAGTGGTTTTTAGTTTGTTCAAATATCTTTGTTTAATTTCTGTATATTCTAGATAAGTTATCTGTTGTGTTATGCATCTTGTCATTAAACACAGTCGGTATTTTTGTTCTATTGATGTTGGTCGACGATTTATTTATGGGATTATATCTCTTATTAAAATGTAAAAAAAAATATATTCTATTCTGGACTCTAGAGAGTGCAGATTTTCAAACCAGATTGCATATTTTATTTAAGGTTTGAATTTTCATTCTAAAAATCATGTTTATAATCTAGAACTCAATTCTTTGCTTTAAATGAATTCCAATTGTGCTGTATCATAATCAATCATAAAAATGATTTTAAAGTATTTCTTCAAAGCGAAAAACAACTACTCTAAGTGACAATTAGCTTGTAATTATATAATACATATAAATTATTTAAATGCGTTATTTTATTGTAGTTCTATTTTCTTAAAATTACACTAAACAGAGGCACGTTCACACGGCGCTTATTTATAGCAATCATTTTTACTTCGATACACATTCGAATTTTTCGATTCTGACGCTTCTCACGGTTCGGTTCAACGGCCGTGTGCCTCTCACATATTCCAAAATGGATATAATTCAATTCGATCCAATTTAGGAGTGCGACGTCCTAGCCATAGTGAAGCGTCTCGCGCACCATCGGGTCAGAAACGTTAACCAGTTGTTACAGATTGGATTACCCAAAACACACTTCCGACACAATAAAGCCAGTCACCCCCCTCGTTCGACATTGGCAATTAGTCTGAGAGAGCGACAAAAAATAGGTTTAATCGACACGTTCGATATGCAGGGGGGCAAAAGCGTGGACACCGGCTAAAACCGATCGCATACCCCTGAGTTTTCGCCCCATAAAATAATTACCAGACACGGGGCTTTGCCGGGTGGATTTCAGAGACGAACGGCGACAACAATGAAAAAGTATTACGAATTGTTTGAGCAGCTTGTTGGGACGTGTACGCAAAGGGAGGTGGGGTTAAGCCGGAAATTATTTTCGCGAACATGGGGTTCAAAAAATTAGAACATACATAACACATACGGCACCCGCATGTAAAAGGGGTCGAACATAATACGCATCGAAGAGTATATGTGATGAAAAAATCTGATGCGTTTAATGGAATAAATAATTTATATAGGCGTGGGGTATTGAATTAAATATGGCACAGTATTAATTTGAAAAAATGAGATAGAACCTACAAAAAAACATATTTTTAAACCATTTTTTTTTTTTTTATAAAAGTTTATTTCTTAAATAGACATAGGTAAAATAGCATACAGATATATTAAATGCACAATACTGGTTCATAACCATTTACATTGTTTACAAATTGTTAAGTTATACAATAACATAAAAAGAATAATAAATTATACGAGAATATACTAAATTAAAGGAAAAATACATAAAACCTTTTACAAATTTAAAAAAAATCCAAAAAAAAAAAAAAAATTTTTTTTTTTTTTTTGGAAAAGAATGAAGCAGATGAGAAAAACAAATTATACAAAATACATAATATACAAAATAAAACACATACAAAGGTAAATAAACCTAGCCCTGTAGACCTGAAACTGATGACACTGTGATGAGCTTAACTGCATCAAAGCAATATGTGCTTAGGCATTTTATGTTTGTATTTAAATTTAAGTTTTGCTTTGTCGTAATCACCGATTCTTGAAATTAGTGGGTTTGCGTGGTCTCGCGAGATTTTTTTATAGTATTTTTCGGTTTGATAATAACAGTATTCTTTAATGGTAGGAATTAAATGTTTGGTGTGGAGTTTTTTAAGGTTAGTATAAAACGGTGTATTATAAATTATTTTTATGGTTTTATTTTGAATTACTTGAAGTTTATTAAAATTACTATTACTCGCGTTACTCCACACTGAACAAGCGTAAGTTAAAACAGGTCTGATTAATTGTCTATAGACTAGAATTTTATTTTTTATTGTAAGCGCACTTTTTCTATTAAATATTGATTTTAGAGCCGCAATGGCGCCGAGCCCTTTCGACCGGAGTTCAGTTATATGTTTATTGAATTTTAGTCTGGAGTCCAGGTGTATACCCAGATATTTAACGCTCGCTCTCCATTCAATGTTATGCCCTTGTTCACTTTTAATGGGTGCAGGCAAGGGTTGTCTACGTTTAGTGAATATTATTGCTTCTGTTTTGTCTTGATTAATTTTAATTCTCCATTTCATAAAATATTTTTTTAAGTTTTCAAGGGATTTTTGAAGTTTAACTGCAATAGGTTTAAGACCATAAGAACTAGTAAGGATTGCAGTGTCGTCAGCGTACATTGAGAGTTTAGTATTTTTTAACATTGGAATATCATTAGTATATAGAATGAAGAGAAACGGGCCAAGTATACTTCCTTGAGGAACACCAGCTGGTATTTTACGCGGTGTCGAAAATGTATTATTTAGCGAAACAACATAGCTTCGATTCTTCAGGTAAGACCGTAACATGTGAATAATGTAATAGGGAGTTTCATATTTTAAAAGTTTATACATTAATCCATCATGCCATACTGTATCAAAAGCCTTTTCCATATCTAATAATAAAAGACCAGAACTTTTTTTCATATTAAAATCGGCAGATATGTGCTCTGTTAATCTATTAAGTTGATGCGTAGTCGAGTGATTTTCGCGGAAACCAAATTGCTCATTAATGAGTTTGCTATTAAGAGATTCCTTTAATCGAGATAATATAATTTTTTCAAATAATTTGCTAAATGAGGGAAGTAAACTTATCGGGCGGTAGTTAATTGGTATGTTATCTGCTTTGCCAGGTTTTTTTATCGGATGAATTTTTGCCGTTTTCCAGATTATTGGGAAATATCCAAAAGATAAGCATGAATTAAAAATGTTATTTAAGTACTTAAAGCAAACAAAAGGAAGGTTTTTAATCAATATATTCTCTAATTTATCTATACCTGGAGCCTTTCTATTTGATAATCGTTTAACAATACTAAGAATTTCTGATATGCCGACTTGGTTAATGGATTTTTTATCTATTGGAGTTTTACTAATATCTTTAATTGCCCGGTTTACTTTATTTTGGGTTTTTTGGTCAATGTAATTTTGCGTAAGTTGATAAGATGTAGAAAATGTCTCAGCTAAAATCTCGACCTTCTCCTGAGTCGTGTTAGCTACGTTGTTTCCGGTTTTTAAAGGTGGTATATTTGAGTTTTTATTTTTAAGCGATTTCGTCATTCTCCATAAGGAATTATCTCCCGGTTTCAAAGCTTTTAGTTTACGCGACCACGAAGCGTTTTTGATGTTTTGAATTTGAACGCGAATTTCATCAGTTAGTTTGTTAATTAGAGTTTTAAGTTGGGGCGATTTATTTTTGTGCCATTGCTTTCTCATATTATTTTTAATTTTAATACGTTTAATTATTTCTGGGGTGAGTTCTATGTTATTCCAAATATTTTTACGCGACGGAATTGATGATATTTTGGCCTGCTCGATCACGGATGTTAAGTAATGAATATCATCGTCAATAGTTTTAGTGTCATTTGAGGTATAATTCTGTCGTTTAATCAATACCCGAGACTCTACTATGCTTCTGAATCGCTTCCAATCAG
Organism: Plectrocnemia conspersa; assembly: GCF_051122295.1. Lineage (NCBI taxonomy): Eukaryota > Metazoa > Arthropoda > Insecta > Trichoptera > Polycentropodidae > Plectrocnemia > Plectrocnemia conspersa. Next base: position 13,507,614 of record NW_028277173.1, read on the forward strand.
CCTTTGCATAATTGAAAACGACCTCAGACACCATCTCGACCTCACCGTCCAACGTAAAGAATACTGGAAGGTGGTCCGAGGACAGAGCCTGGATGCAGTGCATGTTTGAAATCCGGGAATTACCCTTGACCAACGTTATGTCCAGAATTGACGGAGTCGTGTGGTTGGTAGGATAATGCGTTGGGGATTTCGGAAAATTTACAGTAGTGTCCGTATCGTGTAAATAATCAAAGATTAATTTACCGGATCGATTCGCACCGGGGCAATCCCAATGCATGTGTCTCGCGTTAAAGTCTCCAGTTAATATCACGGATTCTCCAAGACGAAACACATCATCAAGGTCACCTCGAAGCAACCTGTCACCGGGAGAATTATACCCCGCGACAATTATTATTAATTTATTATCGTGTTTAATTTGTATCGCGACAGTTTCAAGATTAGTCGTGTTTGTTGTAATGCGCGCGTGTTTAATTGATTTTTTTACAAATATCGCGACCCCTCCGCCTGGCCTTGAGAGACGGTCCCTCCGGAGGCAGACAAAGTTCGGTATAAAAACGTTGACGTGTGGTTTGAGGTAAGATTCGGTGATTACGACAATATCAATTTTGTACTCACTGATCAGCAGTTCCAGTTCTCCAGTTTTATTTCGGAATCCGCGTGAATTCCACGTCAAAACGTTGAGCCCCACCTTAGAAGAGCACATCGAGATATTCGACCATCATCAAGGCGATCTCCATTTTGCTGGCACACTTTCCAGCCTTGGTCCTGATTTCTTGAAGGACGAGCAACATCCTGCGTAGCTCTGAAGTTGGCATTGTGTCTGAGAGGGGCTCCTCAGGCTGCCTGGTTTGGGGACGTTGTGGCGCCTTGTTTATTGGTGCTGGTGCGGCGCCAACCTGGGCGTTCCATGAAGTGGCTGATGAGATCACTGCTGGGGTGGTTGAGGTTTTTACCAACGCTGGTTTCATTGGTTTCAGTGCAGGAAATTGCGCTTGCTCGAGGTTGAATATGTTGTTCGGCTGCGACGAGTGAACAGTGGGAGTCGGTCTCTGTTGTCTCTTCTGAGTTTTCTGTAAGTATTCTAACCTACGAGGGCAGTCCTTAAAATTGGCCGGATGGTCTCCTCCACAACCAGTGCAGATGGCGGGTGCTTCTCGGTCCTTCTTAGAGCACTCGTTCGTGGCGTGGTTTCCGGGGCATTTGACGCACCTGGGAGCTCGTTGACAATTTCTTGCAGCGTGGCCGAATTGTTGACACCTGAAACATTGCGTTAAATGCAACTTATTACGCTTGTACTTTTCAAGCGTGGCCTTGGTGAAGCAAACGTACCGGATGCTTCTTATAGTGCTAGTTGTTGTATTAGCCGGAAACTGGACAAGGTAGAGCCTGGAGTCTCCTTGTTTCTCGGTCTTGGTCTTCATTGCCGTCACCTTGACGGCGCTAAGTCCTTGACGTTCGAGATCTGCGGCAATGTCTTCGGTGGGGACCTCTGGGAGCCCTCTCAGCACGGATTTCACTGTTTTATCGTCGTCGGCGGTGAATGTGTGAAAGAAATTTTTAAACCATAAAAAAGCTTGAATCCTTGCGTGATTGATCGACATTATTCGAATTATTTATGTATAGTATAATATAAGCAAATTGATTCAGATTTTTTTTGAAATATCTTTAATACTACCTATACAGATATAACGCAGTATATGTATGTACATCTCCGTTAAAAAATATATTATATAATATGTATTATTTTCCACGGCTACTGGGATTACAATGTATGATTTATTATGTACAAAAGATCTTGAAATTTTATTTATTGAAATTTTTAATTAAGCATACAAAATTCCCGTTTTGTATGTGCGCAAAAAGAATCTGCTTTTAAAATTCTTCGTCGATCGTTATGAACAGGCATAATGGTGCAAATTTTTTTTCGTAAAGTTTTAATTCTTCACCTTCGTTTTTATTTTAATTATTAACCATCATTTAATTTACATGAATTAGTATTGATCCAAATTGTTGTAAATAAAAATAATAAAAATATTTTCTATATACAAATATATATGTATACCGTAATAATATTAATACATACATATATTTTTTAATATGGCCGACTTTCTCGAAAATCCTCGAGAAATTTGGATTAATTTATTGTTTCTCGAGGTACGGATAACAGTCCCAAAATAAAATAAAATCGAGTCAATTCAATAAAATGATTTATTTTTTATGTATCTAATATCGCAAAGAAAATGTCTAAAATATTTATACTGTACTGTCTGAATATCTAAGTAAATATTTGTAAATACTTATAATTCATTTTATTACCCCAGAACACGCTCGTGCATTGCTATCACTAACACTTAATTAAAAACAGCGTCAAGTTTGCATTTACAGATAGATATTATATTTTGTATAGGGCATTGAAGAACTTTATAATTTAACATCACTTTAAATTTTATTTTGATTATACCGTTTATTTTTTATTACTAAAAAAAAGTTTGAAACGAGTGAATTCTTTTAGAAACTGCTTCGTCAGTGCAGTTAGCGTACCACATAGCTTCAGGGTAGCCAACTAGATCGCCCCACACACATATTCATTTTATAAAATTGTAAATACTTGATTTGCTCGTAAAGCCTTATTACGCGTTATTTTTATGTATAAGGTGCACTTACAAGTTAATAAAATAATAAATATGTAATTAATAATGTATTTGGTCAAACATTATATATCAAAAATTTATACCATCATACCCTTAAACCTTTCCTATGAATATTCAATATATAAAAACATCAGAATATATAAAAACTTTATTTATGTACATACATATGCTTATACTATTGCGAGTTAATTAAATTGTACAATTTGTAAATAAGTTAATGTAATTAATGATTAATTAATTTGTTTTGTTATTTTTGAGGAGGAAATTTAATGAGAGCTTCTTTGCTAGTAAAATATTTATCTACTTTCTCAAGTGTATCCAGCAGTGTTTATGTATATAACAAACGTGTATTTATTAAACAAATATAAAACGTACATTACTTTAATTATGCTGTTGGTGTAATTTATAACATTAAATTTATTTATGATGTTGATATGTCATTTTAAATGTAAAAAGTAAAAAGCAGAGATTTGTTGTCATTTTCGACTAAATTACTGTTGGATCATTAATTATTGTATTAAAATAACAAACAATCGTAAATTAAAACAACAGCGAAAAACCGTCTGAATTATATATTATATGGAATAAATTTATTATATTCTTTTTTATAGACATAAATATGCATAAAATGGTAATTCGTTTGTTAGGCGGTATTTTAATGCGAATTTTTGCGGGGAAAAAATGCGAACTTTGGGGGCATCATGTTTCCCGAGTCCGTCCGTCTTCAATCGTTTGCTGTGTTCTTAAATTTCTGCGAAATTATGTTAATGTCAGACTCGCGATTTCGTTCGCGTAATTTTTACTCGGCACAAAAGTTAAATTTAATTTTAAACACCCTCCTTCAGACGCCTTTTAAAAATTTTGAATATTTTTTTTGTGTATAAATCGTTATGAGGTCATAATATAGGGTAAGTGCTTAATTAATCAGACATACTCAATTGGCCATGCATATATTTGTATATGTGGGTATTAAATGAAAATATTTAAATGTGCAGAAATATAAATAAGCATGTTAAAGACTAGTCTTTTGATTTATGTCAAATTTTACATTTAAAAGTTTTATTTTACTTCACATTCAGATGTATCTAAGAAAAGCTTTATAAAACCCGTCACAATATTTGGTTGTTACATTAACCATTGCGCGACTGCTTTATATTTATGTTTAGTTAAAATAATATAAATCCATTTAAATGAGTTTTATTTTCAAATATCTATATTTAAATTTAAAATTTTAATAATATTATTTTGGGATACTATTTCATTTTTTTTTTTTGCTAGCTAGTAAATATAATCATTTATTATTTTATTTAGTAGTTACTTCTACTGTGTGTCTCTGTCATCTGCATAACTATTATATAATCAAAACGTTATTAAACTTTTTATTTTCACTCATATATTTTTACATAATAAAACGGTGTTAGGTTATATACGGTTTCGCGCATATCTAAAATGAAAAATAGTCGTTTTTATGTATTTTTAAAAGATAATTTTGGGTTGCAAAAAATTAGGTCCGGCCTCAGGTGTGTCGTCGCAAAAAAGCCCACGCACAGTAGTAACAGTACCTACATGTTGTCCTACTACTAAAAAGGTACATATAGTAAACTTTTATCGGACCTAAAACTGTCCGAGCATTTTTAGACAATCCCATTCGGTATAAAAGCGAATAGGAAAAATGTCGCGAATTCTGGAATTGGACAAAGTTCGTATAAATTCACGGCTGGCGGACCGTTTTAATTATTCTAATTCCGATGACCCCCACCCCAAGCTCCTATTTTATCCCCCACCGTTCGACTGAGTAAAATTACGACGATTTATCATCCGTTAAAGGCGACAAAATTGAATCCGTATACAGGCGGTCGTTTTCTGCACATTTAACTTTTAGTTCTGGTACGCCGCGTTCAATTTATGATGATAGATTTCACATCGCTCATGATAATAATTGTTAATACAAAGTGTATTACTCATATGAAGGTTCTAGTCTTGAGCTGACAACAATGTCAAAAGACAAACGTCTCTTATGGATTGCCTAATAAATATGATGCTCGCGAGAGAAATGAAAATATAAATAATTACATTTACCGATAAATTAATGAAAGTAAAAACATAAATGGGACACAGTTGTTGTAATGATTTTATTAGTAATCATTGACAACACACTAAAAAATAGCGTATAAAGTATTTTTAGAAGTATCTGAATCTAATCTGAATAATTGATCATAAACGTCGATTTGCTAATTATCTCAAAAAAAAATACAATTATTGAATTTTTTTGTAAAACTCGCAAGCATGTATCAACATTTAAACAATATATCACAGCATTAAATTATCAATCAAGTATTTAGTTCGACTTTAAATTAATGGACATGTTTGATACACAATAGTTCATTGCCGACTGAGTGACATAAGCCCAAATATATAACATTAATTTAGAAGCGTTCATTAAGTAGAGCAAAGGTTTTGAAAATTCGAAACCATTTGCTAGATAGTATTGTTCTAGGAACATTATTCCTGGAAAACAAATACGAATATTGACTGTTTAGAGCTTTAGAGTTTACTGATGTAATTTTTTTTCATAATCGATTGTTATAGTCGTTTATGTTGTATAGCTATATGTTTTTATTCTCATTTTGTATTATTTGTTTCTATTTTTAATTATGTTTATGTGGAATCAATATACAATTATTGTTCTTTAATAGTTATTATTGTTCGATTCTCTTTTTTTATAGATTTATATTTATAATATATATGCTATTAATATATTGTACGTTAGTGAAATATAAACACCATGTGATTTATATTTTTTCTTCGGTTTAGATATTGATGTATGTAATTGATTTATGAAAATATTATAAATAGACAATACGTTTATATTTGTGTCGTAAGCACGATATGCAATAGAGCGAGACGAGTTTGGCGCTTCCAAAATACGATGTTGATGTCACATGTCAAATCTCTGGACTGTGAAAGGACAGATCAGATCATTCTTTTCAAATGTCGCGTAAATTTATTTTTATCATGAAGATTTTTTCATGTATATAAATATACATATTTCACCTTAAATATTTGTATAGAAGTAAAGCATTAAAGATCACAAACTGCGTTGTATATTACGGTTAACTGTTTAACTGTGATTCATTGCGTGTTTCAATTTAAAAAAAAAACACATTCGTATAATTGAATGAAATAGGAGATGCGCTCGTTTTGACGTCAATTCATCATAAAATTACACTCGATGTGAATATTAAGCTCATAATAGGCGCACGGCGTTCTATATATGTACATTATTAGGGAAGTTTTGGAGCAATGTAATATTTTAGAATGCTGGTAGTTGTTGATTCGAGTGTGTAAAGGAGTACACGCATGACTGGCAATAGAATAAATTGCCATAATGAGGCTATTTCGATAAGTACATACATAAATGTAGATAGCAGATTGAACATTTATTGCTTAAAAGGATAAATTATATGTATATTATTATTTAAAAAAATGTAATTTTTTAATAACTAAAATATATTTGAATTAAATTACCAGTTTTCTCATCAATTTGTTTATATCAATATAATTAATAATGCTTTATCGATGTTTACAAATCTGAATTATTACATATATGTATAATTCTTTTATATACGACATAAGAAATTAACCCTAATTTTATATAATCAGTAGCATTGCCTCGATGTGATATAAACACCAAAAAATGGTAAACATACGTATAAAGCTGTAGAACGAAAACTCGGCTTACATATGTATACATCTATATATAATAAAAATAAGGAAAAGAAGCGGATAAGAAAATCTGGGAAATCAGATTGCTGCTCTGAGTGTATGTGTGCGACTTTTTGTCGAATAAGCCGGAAAGTAGTAGAAATCCGAGCAGCATTCGACCCCAAGAACGAATGTCGTTAACAACGAGATAAGGGCGACACATGCAGTGGAACAAATTAGACTACGCCAGCAAAATGGTCTACGGAATGATATATGAGTATCTGGTCGAGATGGTCAATCTTGATCGTGCCGATATCGAGACGTGCAAAGAAATATTATTTGCCTACAACAAGAGAGAACCAATTACTAGATTCCATTCTAAACCATAGTATATATAATAAAAGAATTGTTGTAATTAATGAAAAAATAAAATCAGGAGATAAATACACGTTTTTTAATCAACACTAAAGGAAATCGTTCAATATATATATTTTATTATCCCTACTAAAAATTGTGTATGTATCAGTTTTGTGTTTCTGAAAAGTATATACCTACGTGTGTTTGATGGATCGTTGATAGCTTCAGGCATAATATCACAGACCACCCACTTGAATAATATAGAAAATGATATATACTGTTCGTGTGTTTTATATGATATTTAATATCACTAAGTTTTTTATAAACGATTTAAAACGTATACGATTACATGCATCGTTATTATTTTTTAGATCTCGTGTGATAAAGATATCCCTAATTGGTTTTTTTAGTTGATACTATTAACGTAATAGATTTTTTATAATACAAATATGTATATTATTCCATCAATATCAGGGCTTGGAACCAGAACTGAACTGAAAACCAAAAACCGGAAAAACCCTTATTTTTGTGAAAACAAAAACCGAAGCTGAACCGAAAAAAATATCGGTTTATGTTATAGAACTGCAAGCTGTGCAACATTTGAACATTTTTTTACCAAATCATAATTTTTAAAGAATTAAATTTCAAGCACAAATGAACAAGTACAATCATTTAGTGATTTAGAAGATTTACCCTTCAATTGATTAAATTTGTCTGTATATTCCTCTCCCTCATTAATGCTCTTTGTAGAACTGAATAACTGCAGCACCATTAATTGCTACCGTTAGTTTGAATTAAAATTGCATAATTCACCTTATAGAATACTTATCTTTTCACAATGCTGACCTGTATTTGCAGTACCTATGTATATATATATATTTTTTGCGCGAAGCGTCCACAATTGCCGTTCATTAAAATGTGCGACACTGAATTTGAATAATTTTTCAAATTGCCGTTTCGCGTGCGGAAACGAATTTCCTTTTTTATATTTTTTCTCGCCGCTGTTGCCCGTAGGTAGTAGTGGTACACGGTTTTCTCTGATCATCTGTTTCACGGTGGCGGCAATTTGTTTCTTGTCACACCGCTAGCTATGGGACGATGTTTAGTTCTGTTATAACGATTGAGGCTTTAACAACTTCCCGGACGAGGCGTCACGATACATACTAATGCGACCCTGGAAAACGCACGAATTGTTTCACGTTGCCAACGAGTTGCCAATGCAAGACGCGTTCGTCATCTTATCGCCGATTCAAATAGCAATTTCTTCACGTATGTGTTATCGTGTGCTTGTATGTATGTACGACGAACATTCGGTGCATAAATAAACTCCAGAAAATTTGTACAAAGCTTTTTATTTTAGGATTGACTTATTTTACTTTGGAACCCTCGAACACTCCTTAATTTATTCTTCAACAGTCACAATAGAGTTCCAACTATTCTAACGTCATTGCGTCTGATTTCTTTCAGGCACACAATGCGTGCAAAGTTTGTTTTCGATAAGCATTTCAACTATATTTGTATTGAATTTTTTATAACTAGTTGATCAATGACAATGGATGGCTTTCCACTTTTTTTTAAAATTCGCGTCACTTATACCTGATTTGAAATCAAAATGCAGGTACAACGTTGCTGCGACTACGGCTAGATAAACGCCTCGTCATGCGGACCATAGCGAAAATAAAAGTGTTGTTAACCGAATCAATACAAATCTTGCATCTTTACTTTCTGAATATCTCTCATGTGTGTGAGTACTCGTAGTAGTTTTTCTTTACAATAATTAAAATTCAACGGTAATTTAGAGCCATTAACGACAATTTATGGATGTTAATTATATTTCTTTAATATGTTAATTACGGTTTTTTACACGTCGTAAAACATATTTTTTTTTAATTGTTGCCGTTTATATTATAATTTAAGCTGTTATTCTAGTATTAGTTAGGCATCATACAAATACAAGATGGCCAAAAAAGATATTTTAATGCTTATAAATTGTTACTGTAAAAATATTTAATGTAGTTTTTTATTGTGTATTTACTACGATTTACAGTACATATTAAATTCAATCAAGATTTTTTCAATTATAAATAAAATTTGCTGCAATTATTATTTTTAGAAATTATTATATTATAGTAATATACAAAACCTTTGTTTTTATTAGCTTAGTCGGTCTCAACATTATTTCCTGATATGTGTGACGCCTAGCTTAATAATATTTTTGCCACAAAAATCTCTATGTATAATTCAAATCATTAATTGATCTTCTATTGAATGTTGTTATCGACTATTTTATTATAGCCATATAAATGAAAAAAAAATAACATTTTGGACAGATATACTAAAATCTTTAAAAGTTAAATTGTTACCTTTATATTTAAAAAATAAATGACATTCACAGTATTTTTATTAATTTGTTATTATAATGATATATATATAGTAACTGCAGTAATTTGTATTTTTTGTTGTTATAATTTTTTGACTTGACAGGCTTCCTTAATGTATCATGATGCCTATTATACAAACAAAACATATACAATTAAACATTAAAAAATACAGTTTACGTGCACACCTAAATATATGAACATCATTTTACATAATTTTTTTCTGCTCCTCATAGTTATCGCCGAAAACATATTTGTTTTTGGCAAGTGAGCTTGGCAAGTTCAATTTAAAACACGCACTTGAATATATTGAAGTGACGCGCAATAAATTATTGTAGTGGTACGCGCTTCGCATAACGAAACCGAGTATCCTCGATGCTTTATTGCAAATTTTGACGACGTGCTTACAAAATTTTCGTCCCTGCTCAAACATCGCCAATTCATCAACGGAAGTATTTTTTTCTTAAGACACTTTCGCCTAAACTGTAAAAGAATTCCGCCGGGCATGGGGATTTGGAAGCTGTGACAACGTGACAGTTAGCGACGCTGAAAGGTAGTTGATTGTCGATCGACCACCTCAGCGACTTCAGGTCTTTCTGTAAATGGAGTGAGTTCGAATTTGTACGAGTAAAACACTTTCAGGTCATCAGAATATAATAAATATTCCGAGTTATTAATTGCCGTTGTTAATAAAGAGAAAATGACCCAGATTAGATCCCTGTGGTACTCCAGAATGAGCGACATACTGACGGCGAATGAATTTGCATTATCACTGAAGTTATACTTTAACTGGCGTTTCAGTGGAATAATGCCACCTGTAGATATATATTTGTACTAGCAAAAATATAATAAAACTCTTAGGCGCTAGTGAAATTATATGTTGCTCTAATTGTTGTTAAAACTCAATTTGAGAGTTGTGAAACGTCCATTTGCTGTTCAAACCCAAACCTTTTATCAATTAATTAACCAAACCAAATTTAACATAATGATAGTTTTAGATCTTTTATGTGGTTAGGTTTGGGTTTGATTTATTTTAAATATTTTAGTATTTTCTCGAACGACGTGATTTACAATTCTTTGCATCTACGATCATGTAGAAATACGCTTACCGAATCATACGTTTATAAATAAATTCCGTTTTACTGATACTGAGCAGTGAAAAAAAATCAATTGCTTGTTACATTTAAACTGTTTAACGAGTTAGAGACAATATATTATATTTGTACTAGTGAAAACATAAACTAGTCGAATATGTTTACTTGAAAAATAATATAGCACAGACCAGCTGTGAACAAAAAATATAATATATACAAAACCTGTGTAATTTCTTTATTTTTCTTTTATTCCTTATAGACGCGCACTTACGTATACATCGATTCTAATAACTTGGCATTTTTATAAGTATATATTATATTATTGAAAATATATATATACGACAATGGTAAAGGAAAAATTTATATAAATTCACATTATACTCACAAATTATTTTTTGTCGTCCACAAAGTAACTTCGTTTTAAATTTCTGTATTTTACCTATGGGCATATTTCATCAACTATTCTTTACGTTTCATTCGTTAAACACGAATTTCCCACAGGATGTTCGCGAGTGTATCACACAAAAGAAGTATACATATACATTTTTATGTTCAAACAATATGCATTATCATGTATTCATATGCATGCATATGAATACATATTAATAATGCTTGCAAAATATTAAATGTAAATTTTTACGACGTTGTCAATTGTATGTGTCAAATTCTCGGACAAGTGTCAAGACCAGTTGTGCCATTTATACTGATCATATATATTGTCATTGTGTTACGTTGTTGTATCATATAATACCCATAACATCGTATGTATTATTATATAAAAGAGAGTTACCGAGCGGATACTATGTATTATAACATAATTAATTATGAATTCTAATTTACGTTGTCATTAATGTGTTATGCTAATTTGTGCATATTTTACGAGCTTAATTTATACATCGGTATCCGTATAATCTCAAACGTAGCCTGCATAATGTAATTTTAAATTTATCTTCAAAAATTTTCCCCAAAGTTTCCCATCACTTAGGACCTTTTTCCCAATCTCTCGGACTTATTCGCCAGGAAGAAAGTTTAACTTGGTTATGAATACGTATACATTATATTGTACAGCCAGATTTATTCTTATATACAGTACAGTGTGTTTATAATTCGCATTATGCATAAATTTGTAATGTAGCATATGCTATTATTTTCTCTTTTTCCATTTTTCGGCTACGACCCTCAAATTATAGGTTTTTAGTTCGCCGTTTATGTATTTAGATTATTTTTTGATTAGTCATGTTTATATATGAATATATTTTTTCTGTTCCCTCTGTTGGTATACGTATTCAATTTGCGTAATGATACTGTGACATTTTTCTGCGGCCAAGAAAGAAATGTATTACTCCTCTGAGACATAATTTTGTCTTATGTTTTCTGAATCTTCCCTTAGATACGCATTTCCGAATTTTTTTACGTACTTCATATATTTTCCTCTACCTATGTAGTATGTGTGTAATTTAAAAATTATTTTTCTTTATAGTAATGTAATATTCCAAGAAGAAATAGGCAAAATCCTTAACAATATAAAATATTAAAATTTACGCCAATATTACATTCTTAGAAACGATATGAATAAATAAAATCTAATTATGATTGTAACAATAATTATTATTCAATATAATATATCAAAAAAAAATTACAAAAATATATTTGTTTCATGTCTGGACATCTTACCGTGTCTTAATTAATTTTTGCCTGTTATTTTTATTTTTTTAAATAATAGAATTGCAATTTTTAAGTAACTTATTTTTATTTCTGTTATTATTTACGTTTTTACTTATTATTATTATAATATTTTTTGCCATTAGAATTATTCGGCATTTAGCCGATGACTGCTGCACTCAATCCTGTAAACTGTGTTGCGTTATAATCGCTTTATCTTTTATCGATTGAAGAGTTGTAGTGGTTTCGATTCTCGCCAAATTTCCGGAATGATTGTGAACACCGATTCGTTTTGTTATGATTTCATTAATCATATAAAATATTGCCTACACGGTAAGATGTAGACGGTGAAACGAATACGGTAAAATGACCGTGAATCTATTTGTAACTATCAAATAAAAAATAAGCATCTTTGAATCGAATCGTATTATGACTAATATGAAAGCAAAACTTTCAATCTTCAAAGTGCTGTTTTAAATTGACAATAGATAATTATAAACCGGTATGATTATAATCTATGGTTTAAGATTCGCCTATTAAAAATATTTATTTTATCATATGAATAACGACGTATCTGATTTAGTGAAACATTCGCACCATTTCCTGTGGCCAGTACACTAAAACGCGCGTTGTGCGGTTTTTCAACCCGAATTCCATGAAATTCCTCGGCCAAGATATCAAGATCCTTTCCTGGCCTTGTTGCCGAAACGTTCCATTAATAAATAACCCTTTGTTTTTTCTTCCAAGAATTACCTGTGATCGTGACCCATTATATTCACCACGTGAAAGACCGCACAGGTTATAAATAGTGGTTATACTTAAACGTTTTGGTTGCACAACGAAAATTTAGTGTATGACAATATATTGTATATAATATAAAAGTCTAGACGTGCATTGTTTTGTGTATATATTTTCACGTATTATTCGCGTTTGGTTACGAATCATTATGTAATATTTAGAATGTACGTAAACCACCTTTTTATTTTGCTAATAGACAATTTAAATATTAAGTGAACACCAATATTTTTATCACAACTTGCTACGTTTCCTCAAAATTTTCAAAAGGAGGCAAAATCCTTCAGTTCCTAGTTAAAGTTCCACGAAAAGATTAAGACCCTTAGTGATTCCGATATAAATAATTAATATATATATTAAAATATTTAATTATAAAAAATGTGTTTTATACGAATTAACTTAAGTTTTCATTATTTATTATAGAGACATTTGCTCCGATAAAAGAGTAACTTGAAATACAAGTTAGATTTTAGAACGAATTATGCTTGTAAACCGAGGTTCACTATATATATTTACGCATATCCGTTAAAAAAATCAAACCGACTATAAAAAAATTCTATACATCGTAAAAATATCACTACAACACTTAAATAACAAAAAAAAATGTTTTTAATGTATTACTTTAATTAAAATAGTTTCTATAAGATATTTCTAATGGAAGACCCATCTCGTTATGAATACATTAGATACATTTTACAAATACTATGAAATTTATAATAAATCAATACAATTCATAACAAAAATATAAATATTACATGAGATAAAATATTATAAATGATGTAAACATGTACCATAAATATTAACATCCATACATATGTATTTATTTGCAAATATACAAATAACGATAGTTACAATTGATAGGGTAATATAATCATTCAATTATATAATTCATTTTAAATTGATAATATTATGTTTTACATTTTATAAGTAAATAGTTTAGCGTACAATACGTGTAGTTTGACGTCATTCATATCAAAATTAATTAAAATTGTAAAATAAAACACATAATAATGCAGTTGAATTAATTTTTGATTTCTTTGGCAAAGTATATAAAGATCTAAATTAATAATGCACATAAATGAGTAATCTTATCTTTATAACAACATTTTGTGTAGTGATAATAATACAATATATTCTTGATTCTAAGCTAGCTGTTAATAAATATTTTGCTAATTAGAAATATAGTGCCATATTATACAGTATCATTTATTATGTATGTATATATACATTACACCTATCGTAGCGGGTTAACCGTAAAATTACTCGTCGACCTCAAAAGGTTATCTTTACGAGTCATTTTTAAAATTTAAAATAGGCATGAATCATTAACGAAATTCGGATATCGTGCCTCTTTATCTCTACTGAGCGGTGCTTTTGCCTTAGAATTTTAGAATCTCTTTGAAGAAGATTGATTATTTTGTCTATTCCAATTTACTGCCATTTAAAATGGCGAAGTACACACAAAACGTAATATATTGAAGCATAATCCGAACGAGTTTTAAAGAGATTTTTTTGTTCTTACAATTTATTAATCTTAAAGACGATGGTTTCGCTTCGTCGGTCCTTTTGTTAGATTTTTTTATCTAAATTTTGCACGATATATCATGTAATATACGAATTAGGTATTAATTAAAAAATATTTATACATTAGCTTAATGCAAAATCGATCGTATAATATGATAATAATCAAAATTGAAATAATTTATGGGCTTTTACTTGTGGCATAACAAAATTGGTTTAACGTTTAATGTAGGTAAATTTTAACTAGAATGCATCCAGTCGTGCGTAATGGAATAACCAAATGTAATGTTGCAAACGGAATGCATTATGTATTCCAGTAATAATTGTGTCCCTTTTATTATGTAAAATTGTTTTATTAAGTATTTATAAAATTAAAGAAAAACACTTTAACTACGTACGTGTATGTATGTATCTTTAATATTATGCGTTAATTGAAAATTATTTAATTCGCAGTAATGATTCCATAATAATCGTGTTATTGTATAAGTTTTGCCTTTATTTAATGTATTTATGTTTACTTGTGTTTCAGGTAATTGCTTGCTATTGTATTTGGAGCTGTATATTTAATTCAAAATACACCATGCAGAGGTATGTTATATTTTAAAAAATATGTTTTCAAAAATAGTGTTCATTATGAAGCTGTTGTCATTGTGTCAAAAACATAACCGTGACAACTGATTTTCTCGCAAAATCGTATTGTATATAAAAACACTTACCCCATTAAGGGGGTAAACGTGGCGTGACCAACGTACTTGAGAATTTAAACGGATTTTATTTAATATTCAATAAATAGAACACTTGTGTATTTGGTTAAAATTTAACAAAGCATATATTATGTTAACCCCAAATTATACTTCAATTATCTAAACTATTATATTCTTAATCACTGTGTAGAATTCTGATATTTTTACATTATTTATTCATAGTAGTCGGTATAGCATATTTCATAAGGGCTTTTTGCGCGAGAGATATTGATTATGAATACTTGATTATAAATACTAGGTGTCCCATAAATATATAATTTTTTTATCAGTTATTTTTTTCTGAAAATCTGTTGACGTAGCATCATCAACAAGTTCAAGGATGGATATAGTCGTAGTTAATGGATGGATAATTTGATTGTTATCATTGTCGTTATAATTTTTTTTTAAAAATAACTTTTTTTAGAATTTTTAAAACAGTTTTACACATTTTTTTTACTGTAGAACTATTTTTTTTGTATAATTAATTATTAAACGATTTACAAATATCGTTTTTAATTAATATATTATAAAAAATTAATAAAATTGCTACAAAAATTTCTTATTGTTATTTATACATATTTTTTTATCGTAGAATTTTTGCAGTATTTATTTTTTGCTAGCAAGTTTTTAGTTATGATAAATTATAATACATATTTTTGAGTTTTAGTACTATCCTGTGTCAGGGGGTGCAGGATAAGTTATTGTTTGTTATTTTTTCATTTTTGTGCAATAATTGAGATCGTCACGTTTAGTTTGTATACGTTAGTAATACGTTTACCGTGGGTTTAACTCTAGTCCAGGGGATGCGAAGAGAGAAGCGGCTTAGGATGAATCGGCCTCGTCTTGGTTAAATTTTGTACCAACTTAGTGGGTTCAAGCTAGAGAGCTCTTGAAGTTTTGATGCCTTGAACTCATAAGTAAAAGAAACTCTCTGAGTGAGTGCTTGAGGAACCTATGACCCCTTTCATAGAATATTTTTTTTCCGCCACTTTTGGTGCGACGGCCGATTGATTGAGTTTTTGGAACAGATTGATTTTAGCTGCTAGAGTAGATTATAAATTGTCATTTCTAATGCACGTGTTATCTTTCTTCAAATCATTTGCGAAGGATCCTTTTTTCTTTTTGATTCATGGTGGGTACTTTGACTTCATCTGTAAAAAAGTTTTTTCAGAGTGGTTTCCATTTTAACAAAGACGCATATTTTTTTTAATCTTAGACGTATAAAACCTGTCGTTGTATATTACATGCCGAAATTGGCTTCGACACATGAGTTTATGATTAAATCACTTAATATTTAGATTCTCTCGCCTGTAAATTTTACTAAAAGCTTTTTGGCCTTTTACAGACCTGCCAATTTAATACCTTCATTGGGTGATCCAATTGTTGAATGAAAGATATAGCGTAATAATCAATTATCGTTAGAGAAGCACTTTATATAATTTTTACATCAAATGCAAAATGTTTTCAAATGATAAATTCAATTTAATTGCTCGTATAAATGACAAAACGTCTATCAATTACAGTCTGCTTATTTGCTAGTGTTTCTCAAACTGTATTTAATTTCAATATTGTACATATATTATCTACATATGTACATACATATGTGTATGTATTTTCTTGCATATCTTTCTTTTAAGTCTGTACCAATCGAGTGTCAATCAGACATAATGAATACATACAAATAAGTATTAACAATCAGACTGAAAGTCTGGAAATTGGTGACATCTATATTAATTATAAATTATTATGTGTTTGTAAATAATCAATAGATGCAGATGCGGCCGGTTTTTAATAATAGCGCATTTTTATAAATTGAAATTCGAGTCTGCTGCCGGGGCTCGAACCCGCAACTACAGGGTTACGGACTGGTTGTTCTGACCTTAAATAAGTAAATACATTGATATGTAGATATGTAAATACATTGTTTATTATCAGTTTCCTATAAATGAGTATGATTTTGGTATATATACAAGATAAAAACTATGTCTGTATAGTTTCTAACCCACTTTTATCAAAGGATAATTTACAAAATATAATAAAAGACGTTATACTAAACATTATCAATTAATGCGTCGCTTCGGCTATAGTGCGCACCCTCCAACAATCCCCTTTCATACAACGTCGATTACCGCACGAGTCTCGCTATCATTTTTAACGTATGCGCGTTAACGATGCGCGCTCTCGCGTAATTAAAACGTAATTCAATTATTAAAAAAATGTTCTCTTTTGTGCTGCTCTCTTCGTCGATAATTTACCAATAATGGTTACGATATTTAACCGTAATTTTCCCGTTACGCCACGAAATTGCCAGGTTTCGCGAAAGGTTAAAACCGCCCCCGCCCACGCGTCTATTTTTAATTGGCCCCCTCATCAAAGCACGTTTTCTGGAATATCAAAGTGCGTAAAATGTATTCGATTATAATGTTCTTAGAGTTCGTTACGTTTTGTAAGTAGAATCAATCGTCTTTGTAGTCAAAAGCAATTAGCCGATAAGCGGTCGCGGTTGATCTTGTGTGTGTGTGTGGGCGAATCTGTACGTTACACGATGAGCGTGTATGGTAAATGCGGGCCTGTACCGACGGCACGGCAGGAAGTTATCCTCCTCGAGGCTAATTGCACAAATATAATGGTCGGCCGTTTAATATACGTTACCCACATGTCTCAATAAGCTGCAATGCTCGTACATCGACCGAACAGAAAATAAAGCTGTTATTGTATTGTCTCTAAATTCGTTGTAATATCGATGGTGTGGTATTTTGTTAACTCCATTATTGCCAAATTGTCCTTTACTTATATTAATTGTAATGATGAAATATGTAGTAAGAATCTCTTTATCTTTATGTTCCTTTAATATGTCCAATTTTTCTGTCAGCAATCATAATTTCGTCACTATTCTATCAAACAAGTCTGCGAAAAAATAGTGAAGTTGTTCTTAAAATATTTGCAGTGTTACTCGTTCGCTTTTATTGATGTTTAGGCTATTGATTCATAGATAATGGGTATTAAGTAGTTTTGATTAAATTAAAACCGATATATTGAAACCATGCATAGAAATAAATGATAGAGAATGTAATCGATAAATATATCTTTTGTTGATTTTAAAAATATTATTCTTTTCGTAATATTTTTTCTGTTTGGAATAAATGTTTACCAGTTTTTTTGTTACTATTTATCACAGCCCTTATTATGTGCTTGTTTTAAATGTATCATTAGTTGTACATTTTTATTATAGTTAGTGTTTTGCAGCATTAATATATAATTTTAAGTTTTAAACTTTACTTAATAATTATTATTTTATATACTATATATTTTTGTCTTATTCTAATCATTATTTAAATGGTCTATTTACGAAACAAATGACGTAAGACATAACAACCTTAACATAGAATTCTTAAAAGTTGAATTAACGAACAAATACACGATATACAGAGACAGTTTAAAACTCCACCCCAACAAAATGGCAACCGAACTACTTGACTGTAGATATGACGACCATCTGACATACCTTAAATTTGCTACCACATAGCTTGCCTTTACTAATAAATGAAAAGTAATTTTTCGAAATAGTTGTTGTTAAGACGTTAGATTTTTTTGTATTCATTGCAGCTTATTTAATTTTGAAAGAAATTAAACATAATTTCTGTAAAAATAAAGTTTTATTGCATTGCAAAAAAATATTCTTTTGTAGTAAATTTCCCATTTCATTTTACCAGTTTTATTAAGAGATGATGTATAAGTCGTGCAAAAAATTGAAATATTAATATTAATACGCGGGCCGCATGCGGCTCGCTGTAAATATATTTTTTGTGAAAGGGTTCTATCATTATTTACGACTACTTGCGTCATGTAGTTGTATGCATTACTTCGCTGTGATTAAACTTGATATTTTTTCTACAATAATGCAATAATCCAAATGTAAAATTTTGTGCCAAACTCAAAAATGTTATTGTTTTTTTAGCATAAAGTAACACTATTTAAATCAAGTTTGCAAAAATTAAGTAAGCATTTCTAATTTTAAAATTATTCTTGAGCTATAAACTATCTTAAAATATTTTATTTTTAGGGTAAAATAGAATTATTATCAAAATTATTATAGAATAGAAAAAACAATTTATTATATTTTCAATACAAGCTAGCAATTTTCTCAGATTTTAAAATTATTATGTCGAACCCTTTGACATACATAAATTTAAAGCCACTTCGACCTAGTTTCAATCGCGCTACGTTTAATAAGTACTCTTTTTATCTTTTGTGATTTATTTAACTATATTAAAATTATTAATCTCGTGTGTCAAATACTACATTATACCGTCTCCATAAGCCACACAATGGATACATTCTTCAACCATCCCAATTCTTGAGTCTCTCGTTTTGAATTTCAAATGACGAGCGAACATAAAAGAAAAAGTTCTCGCGTGTTTACTACCCAGAACAAAAATTCAATCTCGATTTGGAAATTTGCTAAGGAGAAAATATATTTCGTCGCGACGCCATCGGTTCTATGTAAATTCTATGCTAGTTATCGGAAATTTTTTGAAGGCTTACTTTTGTGCATAATTTAATACTTTTCTTTGTATTATAATATTATTTCCCATTCGGTTACATGGTTTGTTTAATATAAAACCGTCGTTGTTTTATCGAGTGCAAAAAGATTGTGCATACATCAATAATAAATCATGTGCATGGAATCTATTATTTTTTTTTATTATTTTTCATTGTAACTTGCCTACTATTAAATAGTTAATTTACAATCATGGTATGTTATGTGAATTTTAATAAATTCTGAAATTACTTTACTTTACAAATATAGTATATTACTGTAGATTTATTTGTTTGTTAAACATCATTCATATTCATAATCACGATAGTATGTGTATTTCTATAAATGGAATTGTACACATAATATATTTATTTAATATACTGTTTAAACTATATGCATTATATAATAAATTGTTTTAAAGAAACAATTGACATGTTGCTAGTCCTTCTGCTCTTTACGTTATGTATTTATTACATAAATACGGCAATTACAAATTCTTTCTTACATGCTTTTCTTGAATGCAGATGACTTAAAATTGCTTAGATGCATTTTTTATGTTGCGGAATCCTTCTCCCTACATAGTGATTTAGATTCTATATGTTGATGGGCTTCCGTCAATCGATCGAATTCGAAGATCTCTAATAGCCAACTACTCCTTCTTAATCGAACTCCTTTATAATAAATATATGTATTTGGTTATTATCTGTAGCGTTGGGATATGTTTCGCTGAGTTTTCGCAGAAAGTTATATGTCGCTTAGCATTTCTTCAAACTACTGAATTGTGCTGTAGACAATCAAACTATTTTAGAGGAATTCAAGTTTTTAAGTCTTTTCTATGGCTGTTGCCATCCGGTTTTTTAATGTCAGCTACGAAGAGCTGGTCCGGTTCGTATAATTTAATTTTAATATTTGATGATTTTTTCCCCTTTCTATGTATTATATTTGCGTTTATTGTAATATTGTATATTGTTTTTACTTTCGTGACGCATTTTACATAGTAACCTGTTAGGTCACGTTGGTCTTAATTTCATTTAAATAAATAAATAAACACGCACCTAATGCTATTATTACAAAACTCTAGTATAAACTTATTTTTTATTTATTTATTACATCGAGTAGTCAAACTTTTTTTTTACTACCTTTCGCTGAAAGGTGTGGTATGTAATAAAACAACACAATGGATTAACCCTGATTTTATTTTTGACACGATCATAAATAGTAGTCAATTATTGATTTTCAGAACAAAATACATACGTAATGTGTATTTATTGTATATTTATTTGTATATTGACAGCACTGCTTAACAAAACTTTTTTCATCACTTTTATTGAGTACATACTTCTATATAAAATTCAGAACAAAGAAAGTTCGAAGGTATGAGCACTCGACGACTTGTAACGAAAAATAATTTACTAAGTGCATCAACAAAGGACATTTAAAAAAATATCAATATGCTTAAGTATGTATAAATTGGCTAAATGTACTTTTAGGCAATGTCACTTGTTTATACCGTTCTGATACATATGCTATTGAAATTTTAAATGAAGTAATCATAAACGCGTTTCAGCCAAAAAATGACAATCCATTGTCATTGAAAACAACTCAGCTTTAGACTTTCTTTTGCACTATGGTTTTTACTTGTGCCATAATCATTAACCGACGAATGCGTTTTTGCGATATTTCTGTATTGTTTAGAAATATAATTGACTTGTTTAAAACTACGAATGAATACGAGTCTGAGTCTACGTTAATGGAATCAGTGACAATATTGCTCGGTTGCAATTCACGCAAATGCGTAATAATTTTTTACTGCACGTTCAACGACGGTAGCATTAAAACGATTGTTATATTTTACGTGTCAAGAATATCTGAATAAGCGCACAAGTCTGGGCGCACTGGGAATTTGCGAGCCAAGAACACAGCATGGGATCCGCAATTGGTATTACTGAATTTATATTATACCTAGTATGTACTCTCGCATTTACTTTGTTAAATGGCTCATATGGCCGAGGCACACACTTAAATCCAGATAGCTTGGCTGGCAATGAATGAGCTAAGGATTCGCAGCAACCCCGAACGCCGTTCATCAGCCAGATAAATTTAACTATAGTTTGTAATTGACTCGTAAAGGTTATATTGTATGCCTTGTTATATACGTGTATTAAAATAATAATTGGGATACTGAAATTTATACGTGTCATATGATCTTGATGGTTAACACTGAAATTAACCAGCACGATTGATCATTGTTTGCCGATCGAATCATATATTTGGATTTTTGTTTCTAAGAGACCGTATTTTATTTAAATTATTATTATCATAATTATAGTACTGATCGATCAATGTGGGTTTCCTAGATTTTTATTGTAAATAAAACATGTTAAATCTATAACGCTGTGTAATTTTCAATTTGTTTTTTGCTAAGAATCACAAGTGCTATTAATCGCTATAGCGTTCTAAATACTTCCTCTCAGTGAAAATACCATAGAAGCTAAATTAAATAATACGATGTAAATTCTATGAATTCGTTACGTAAGAGCAAAACCATAACTAAAATAACTTTCAAAGAAATTTCTAGACATTCGAAGCGGAAAACCATTTTCAATCGAATGCACATTATTACAATGCTAACTATAAAATAGCATTGTACAAAAATACGTTATACAAACGTAAGTCGTTTCTACACGTACCGTCTAAATATGACAGTATCGTTTCCCATGTAAAAATCCTATGGCACACAGTGCATAAAACCATTATGCATAAAACGGCCGGAAAACGGTTCGCGGGAAAGATGCACCAAAAAGGTGGAGATTTATGTGTAAACGAGGAAGAGCAGAACGCTGTGAGACCTCCAGGGGATTTTTAGCGAAGTCCTCTGGAAAATTTTCGTCGACCAAAAGAGAGAACGAGCGTTCATGAATTTTTAAAAGTTTAATTCGTGCGCGATATTTGACTGGAAATTGAATGTGTCTCTGGGTCCCGTACCCCAGTTACGTATGTTTGTTTATGGAAAAATTTACATTTTCAATATTGCCCCCGTTGCATAACGTTAATGTATTACATACATATTTATATAAAGAATAATATGTGTGTAACGTATGAAGCGTGTATGCGGTGCTAAAACGGTGTTTCACTTTAAAGTCTTTATGAGAAAAGTTTTTCGTGCTCGCGCGCAACCCGGAGCCGTTGCACGAGTGGTTCGTTTTTATTATTCGAAATCGAAAAAAATACATCAGATGTTGTATAGTATGTATGCATGGCGAAAATTGAAAGCATGCGATTCGACAGTGATGCCAGTTTAATGGCGTTATGTGCCGTGGAGAGAAATGGAAGAAACTGTGCTAGAATTCGAAAATGGTATGAAATGGCATTGCTTGTATGAACAAGTGTTTTACTCCCGATTGAAAACATGTAGAGAATACGTACTGAAATGTTGTAAAATGTGTGTATAGTAGTAGATTGTATATAGTTTACATATCGACGAAAATTAAAAAAATAGCTATAAATAGAAGAATAAGTTTTCTTGTTCTCCCAGAGTACTTTAAAAAATATGGGAGGCAAGAATGTAATAATTTTTCTTCTAGTTTAACCCTTATTTGTTTATTATATAATAGCTTATAATTAAGCACTCTGGTTTCTCGGTGTTTTCAATTTCTCGAGAAATGAGAATTCTCATTTTTACTTCTTTAAAAATTTTTGATAAATAAAATAATTGTATTGTAAAATAATATTGTAGATATCTTTATATAATCCGTATCTGGATAATCGATATAGTACATTACATCTGGATAGTACATTGTATACTCTCGATTATCTCTAATCTCGATTATACTTTGCACTAGAAGAAGTAATTTGCCTGCGATTTTTATATATAAACTATGAATATTTGAGTGACGCTGTGCTATCAGTAAAGTATCTACATTAACTTTACCTTATACCGTTAAAATAAAAATAATACACATTTTATGAAATTAAAATCATTGATATTAACGTCAATGCTATCAGTCTTTATTGTTACAATTTTTTATCTTCATAACTAATATTATCTTAATATTAATTTTGTTTAATATTAACCTTGATATACGATTAACGTTGATACTCGACAGTTAATACCACAATACATTACAATAACGACCTTTCAACACATTTTTCAACCAATCGTATTTCTTCCGTCCCTAGTGTGCGAAAAATTAACTTAGCTAATAAAATTTGTTTTCCTCGAAGGTATCACGTTCTCTGAAAGGATGGCGTTCTTTTGGATTATTGCCATCGGACACGCGACAGAAGTCGCAAAAATGCCAACCGTGCTTCAGAATCTCGGTGCATAATACATGTACTTTGAACATAAACACAAACAAACATATTTATATCTAAACCATAAACTACTAGGGTTTGTGTGCAAAATGCAATATTATCGAGGTCATTTGAACGGCATTTGTTGCACAACGCGGTCAGACCCCCACAGCTTAAATATTGAACTCAGCGGAACAGCACATTGCAAAACCAGCACTTTCGAAATACTATCTCTTTAGTATATATATATAATAGTATGTGAAATTGACCGTGATACTTTACGATAGTTGCACCGTGAGGCACTGGATTATTATGCATCCCCCTAATAGGGGTTATTTCACGACCGACCTTAGCCAAAGTTGTTAAATTTACCTTATCACCTGCTAAAATATTGTTAAATTGGCCAGCCGGCCTTACTCTACAAGATATATGTATATACAAGAAGTACGATAACATAGGCAGTAATATTTTATTTTACTTACTTGACTGTAGAACCATGAAATATTGTTAAAAGCGTGCTTAAAGTGGATACTGCAGTTTTAACTTAAATTGCATACGATTTAGGGATTTAAATCAAATTAATATATGAAGAAGGTGTAGTCAAATATTCTTTAGCTCAAAAAGTATAAACCTACCCAAAAGTTTAGGTCAAATTCGTGGAATAACGTAGGCCCGTAATCTTTTTAAACAACAAGTTTATGAACCACCGAACTGAAGGAAGAGAAGAATCCCCAACGAGACGAATTGACTTAATCAAATTAGATGTGTACGGAATAGGAATATATTACGATTTCCAGTGACGAAAAATATACTAATAAACCATTAATGAATAACATGCACTTATTGCGTTTTATACGAGCTGGCTTTAAACCCATTTTCCTCAAAATAATGAATGATTTATCGCTTTTCTGTGAGACAATGTATAAAACTCGAGTCGATGAGGGTGGTACTGCATAAGTGTCGAAAATTTGCAGCACAAAAGCACGTAAAGAAAACAATTTGATTTATGCGTACAATGGAGAGGTAGTACTACTTCGAAGAAGTTGCGAGTCATAGTCAATTAAAATTCTTATTACATCACACCATTATTATACAGTGTGCGAGCCTTACAATAAGACATCAAACACTATGAAAATTTTCCAGGCCGTGTTTCTGAGCAAACTTTTAGAAAACTTCGCCTCTCATAAAAAAAGTTCTATATATGCACATATGTTTTATATTATATAATACATTCCATATCGAATTTCAATGCGGTGAAAATTAAATTAATCTATTGTGAGATCTATTTGAGAAACTTTGTCATTGCGACAGCAATCAGTCACTGAGCTTATATTATATATATATATATTTTTAAATGCCGACATATTAGCGTAGTAGATAATTAATTTTATTATTTATATTTTAGTGGTGTGTTCGGGTTTTTATACTAAAAAATATATTTCATACTTGACTCAATATATGCTAAAGCAAATGATAAGCCACAACTAACAAGTTTATATGCGTCGTGTAGCTTTGATGTGTATGTATTTGTTAATGAGGACGCACCTTTATAGACACCCATTTTGATAAACTCATACCAAAAAGTTATTTTTGCCATGAAAGACGACAAAATCTGCATTTTTTAAATAATTATGTATTACAGATATCTTAGATGGCGAACCTTTTGGGTTCGGTTTGTCAACATTTGGAAAAAACCTAGCTTAATTCGGGTGCCGTGTCACATCTATAAATATCCATTATTTTGTGATATTTGCAGCCCTAGTTATATTTTATATTTATTTATTGCAAGAACAAATATTTTTTTACATTAGTGTAATTTTTTCGTTGCTGAATTGCATTTGCTAAATCTTCAATTGTGGGCTGGTATTCGGAAGCGCTACTAAATTTATCTGCCAGTCGCTTTTTTATTAGTTTTAATATTATCTAACGCTAAGAATAAGGTCTCACAAAAGTATGTAGATTTTTCAGGGTGCTAAAAGTGTCTGATAGTTTCTAACTCATCTTCATTCTCCAAACAATTTATTTACAGACTCTTAAAGTTTTATTAAATTATATTACATATTGCGCCAGACTATGATGGGCGAGATGTTTTCTCCGAACAGTGGTGGAGAAGCTGTCAAATGGATGATGTCGGTGGAAGATCTTCAGAGGTCTTGTAGGTGGCATGGCAGCGACAGTATAGTGGAGGTTGATCCCTCTTTGCTACGGTGCTCGTATGGTGGAGTCCCTCTCAGGATGTGAGCGCTCATGATAGTATGTTGTCCGCGGGCGGGCGGGCGTCTGCTAGTCCTTCGAGTGTATGCCCGAGTCTGCCAAGCGACTGTCCTCACTGGAGTCCAAGCTTAAGTATTCAGAACTGCAAAGCTTCACAATTATTCAGCGATCATCCAGCCAATACTTTTTTACTTGAAGAAAAGAGTCAGTTAGTCTCTACATTTTGCTTTAAAATTTAAAGTTTACTTTCAAAGGATTTTTCTGTATTCAAACACCACATCAATACTTTTGCTAAAAACATTCTAATTTCAAGTTCAGTTCATTCATATGATTGACCCACTTATGATCATTGACATTGAGCTGAGGAAAGTTTGCCAGATTCTTATCCTTAATAAATATATTAATTTTTACAAAGCACCTTACAAATCGCTTAAGTACGTTTCCTCGGCCTAGTTACCTTACATCATTGAACATTAGCAGTCCACTGTAGGTTGAATCAATTTCCTGTAAAAGCCCGGAAAATTCTCGTTTGTGAAGTCTCTAGCAGCTATTTAATTCACTATTTTTGTTGCAAATGACATTAATTCATTTAGCGCTGTGTATTCTGGATGGATAATGCAATGGAAAAGAACAAGCGGACGTTCAATAGCTTCCATAAACAATTTCACAAATTTCACATTTTTCCCACTATATCTGTTGTCTCTTACACAATTTCGTTCCCTGATTAGCACATATACTTCATCAACTATCCTCTCATTATGAGACCATCACTGTTCTTGGCGTGTTATATGTTCACAATCACTGAACTAGTGCAAGAGGAATTTTAATAAATAGCTTTAGATAGAAGGAAATGCAAAAAATATTATGAAATTGTTTTGATGTGTTGTATTATAAATATAGGCATTCTGGGCTTTAATCGATCAGTTTATAGATGGTGTGTAGAAAGAAGCCTTGGCGTGTATTTTATGCAATCCTGAGGTGCTTGCCTTTTACTGCCATTAATAAGTTTTCAATGAACGGTAAAACAATTGAGACTCAAATGTTCAAATGCTTATTTTCCGCTATTCTCTTGAAGACACATTTTTGATTTCTCAAACGTATTGAATCGACAGAACGCCGCAGCCTGAACGTAATGTATTTGCCGATATACACTCGGAAGATGCTCAAATATTGATTTGAAAGCTCTTTGACTGCGACGAATTGGCGATCGGTTTAAAACGGAACGTTCTCCGCCGCGAATTGTTAACAGCAGACATTCATAAATTCTCCTCCAATTGCTATATGCATACCATATATGGTATATTTTTTCATCCGGTCATTATGCAAAATCCTGACACGCCAAATCATCCCAGGCCATAAAACGCAGGAGTGAGCCCCTGGCCAGATATTACTAGCCGTCCACCGGCACATAATGCCCCAGTCACGCGAAGCTTTCAATCACAGAGCGGGTTAAATCTATCGATCGAATCTGGCCGGTTAACTTTTCATCCGAAACCAAACAAACAGCGTGTCGCGTCAGGTTACGTGCTCTCAAAGTGTATTTGTTCGAAATTATAATTCCGCGCCGCCCGGAAAGTGCTCGCCCCTCTGTGTTCCTGGGCCGTATTTACCTGTAAACCGCGTATAATTGAACAAACATACCCCATGAGCGCCATCCAGTCGAGTTTATCAATTTACCGCTGAAAAATACTGAATAGCTTGTTGTTGTTTTTTTTTTATTTCGTTGTGTTGGCTCATTGTTGTTGTTATTTATGTTTATTTGTACACTTTACACGATTTCATTTGTGAACAGCGTAAATGAATACGGAAATGTTGGTAATAATCTGAGCGGTTTTGCCGCAAGATAATACAATTAATTGAAACAATTTGCTTTTCCATAAATATATATAGTATATACATACATACTTATATGTATATATTATATATAAAACTTATATTTGTCGTGTACTCCATTAGCAAGTTAATAGTATCATTGTTACCAAGTAATATTAAAATATGATTTAAAATTTTGAATTACATGGCGTAAAGTAATGAGCCACTAAACATAAATTTCAAAACGTCGATCTTCTTGATTTTTACTAACATCTCATCAGTAAATTTATCATTGGTAACTAACACTCGACACGACATTTTCAACATGCATAAAAGCAACGATTTTTTACGCGAAAATAAAATAGCAAAATGAGGCTGTAATTAAAGTCAGTTCGTGAGTAGTTCACTTATTAACTAATGAAATTAAGCCATTTACCAATGGTGAATTAATAAAGTCGTGTATGATTATTGCAGTCTTATTTAATCTATCAGGCTTTCGATTAGAACAATTGCTAGAAGTGTTGAGCAAATTTTTAGTAACATCAATAGACAATTTAATAGCGAAAGATTTTCATTGGCTCCACTCAGTAGTTCATAAACTTGATCGATTCTCAACGCCCTTGCTAAATTCCAAGGCGCACTATATTAAATTATAACAATGGCACTTATATATATAGCGAATATTTTGTATAATTAAAAGATTCGGTAAAAATATAAACAGCAAGTAATTATTGTTAGGAGCTTATGAAAAAAATTAGCTCTAAGTTAGTTAATAATATACAATCTGATGTGAAATATACTAAAATGTCACATAAGGAACAAAATAAGACTTAGTTGAAAAAAAGGTGTTCAAAGCCTCTGATTATTCATTGAATTATTCATCATCAGATACTTTGTGTAAAATATCTCAATATATCAAGTGTTATTGAACAAGTTATTTCAGCGGCGAACGTAAACGCCGTAAGTTTCGTAACTTTTTAAATCAGAAATGGAAGTCGAATATCCTGACTTATTCTACCATATTGCAGTTCGATAGCTTAGTCATGGTAATGTTTTATTGAGATTTTTTGAACTCAAAAGGAGCAGATTTTCAGCTATGATCGAATATTGAATGGCTTTGAAAATTACCTTTTGCTGCAAATATTATGGGAATTCTGAACCAGTTTACCTTAAAACTACAATGAAAAACAGTGCTTATATATGAAACTTACTAAGCTACCCAATAATAGCAAACTAAATATATTATTCAAAGCAATTCTAACCGATTCTAAAGCCATGCGCGTTTTTAGGTGCTCCTACTGTTACCTCATTTTGACGTAAGATAATGTATTTGCTTATCTTTCGAAACAGTAGCAAATGGAGTAAATTGTATATAATCGGTATAAAAACATGATTTATTTGACATAACAAAGAATGACGATTCATGTATTTAAGACGAGATATTTATCTATATGAATTATGTGTATATGGTTTATAATTCAACACAAATTTGCATATGAAGAGTGCTTTAAAATGAAAAAAGAAATTAAAACAGCGATAAATCTCCAAGGTCCGATAATCACGAACTTATCTGTGCCTTATCTCCAGTAACTTTCTAGAGCGCAAAGTACAGGGTTCGACAAAATATCGTTTTACAACCGAACGTGTTTCGAGCCCGGGGGCCGGATTATATTTGAGCTACTAAAAAATAAATTAAACATATCTTTATTACGATCTTATTCATAAAATGTTCACAGTATTGACTAGGCAGTGCTGAAAACTCTCATATACGATTCACAGATTCAGTAAATATATTTATTATAAATATAACAAACAAAAACTCTCACAGCATCTAACTTAGTTTGTTATTATTACAAGAAAAAATCTCAAGCGAGAGCGCCCAAAACTTCTTAGACCAGCTAAGAAAGTCTGAGTGTAATACAATCATCTCGGCGATCTTTTTTGTTTCGAATCTTGATGCTTCTTATTCACACACACAGATAAAGAAAATGCCAAGTTTTGCCTTTTTGAAGGGAGGCAAAAATAAAGCGCAATAGCTAAAGTTTATTCGAAGTGTTTTACGCTTAGTGCAATAAAACTTTTACAATATGGTGGATAAGGTCAGTTGTTTAGATTTTACAGTTAGTCAACTAAGGTATTTTAAAATGTCATACGAAAAGACCGAAAACTTAATATACTCTATATTTTTCTACATTTAACTAAAAACAAATCTATGCAATTCGGTCTCATAAGCATGATCAATATGTATTATACTATCGTAAACATATCTCACCATAACAAAACAATCACAATAATAATAATATAGTTTAATATACAGTAAATTATTTTTAATTTGGTTTCAGACCTAGGGTGTTTATGTCTGTCCGCATATTTCTTTGGACGAGTTTTTCTTACAGCTCTGTCATGATTATTTCGATTTCACTCTCAACCTGGATTGGTTTTTCCAGCTCAAGTTTTTTAGTTTTAAAATTTAATCTGTATTTGATTGAGTTTGTGAGCAACTAATAAATGTGATTTGGCATGTTTATCTATGATACCTTAAGCCCTTCAGACATTAGGTATATATAATTTATTAAAAAATATTTTTGCTCTAATTAAGTATCATCTTAAGCTGTACGATAATTTTGAAATAATGTAGCCCATTTTTCAAACTTAAATAATATTATTTTTATTTAAATTTAATTTTTGATACAAATGCATATGTATATGTTACGCCGAATTTGTGAAATTGCCTAATACACGAAATCGGAAAAATATGCTTAATTCGTGAAAAATGCAACGTCGTTGCCTAATACACAAATTAGGCAGAAAAGTCTGCCGAACACGTGTATTAGGCATGCCTATTACATGTAATAGTTAAAAGACAGTAGCGCTTCTAAAATAAACTAAACAATAACTACAGTGATGTTCGGGCAATTTCACAAATTCGGCGTAATATATACATACATACGTGCAGGAGCGGTTCTGAGCATACCGATTCACTCGCGTAGAACCCCGCACTCAAAGTGAAAAAATATTAAAAACAGACTTTAAAAAAATATTTTATCACAAAATGTAAAATTAAAATTTATATAGCGATATTTCATTCTTCTGAAAAAACACAATGAAATTGTATATCTATATAAACATAGCCGGCCTTCCGCTCCACCAAAACTCCATCGTCAATTTTGCGAGACCCTTGGAACTCTTTGTGTAAAATAAACGAAAGCCAGAGCAACTTGAATGTGTCGTTTATATGAATAATTACTTAACGTTTGTCTTGGTCGTAATAAATAAAGAACATATACAAAAATAAGACGCACATGTTACATTCTGTGTTTTCTTCTAGCAGTCCATTTTTCGGAAATAATAGGCGTTTCAAATTTTAAAATACGTTGACTGTTCAGTGCAGTGATTCGAAAACTTTATGTCGAGCACCTTTTTCAAATCAGCAATATTTTTACCGCAGAATAAAAAGATGCCTTAGTCGCTATATAATATGTAGTTATAAAATATATTACTTTGATATTGGAAATTAAAAACATACAAAAATATATTTTTTAAATATATTGAAATACAATGCCGTCATTGAAATAACGAATGACTGAATTGGTGACTGCTGTTTATTTCCATATATTTTATTTCAGTGGTTGGAAAATAAATTGCAACGTGGCATTTTTACACCATCAGCGATATCCAGATTACAACATCGCATAATTAAAATAATCGATTTAATAAATGTGAATTGTACAAATGAGTAATGTGCTGCATTAAAGCGTTGATTAAATCACACCTGAGTATGCATAATTGTGCAATTATTTCCGAAAAATAAATTTGTGTCACGTAATTAAGAAATCAGATTTCGATTGTTCTGTGTATATATTATTGTGTTGGATAATATCGTGAATTGAACGATTATCTACTTAAGCGGTATTTCAAACACATCATAGTCTAAATCCAGAGTCTCGAATACCGCTACGTGTATCTTTGTAATTAATAGCAAGAGATTCAACCCTCGCTATATAATTGAGTAACCCTATCACGGCATATAGGATGACTTCACATTGTGCAAATATTAGTCAGCCTCCCGCTTAGTGGTCCCAGCGTGGACACAGAATGAGGTTTCGGGATTTGGGGATTGTAATTTGCACGGCTTATGCTACAACCTACAACGACAAAAATGTTGCATCCACTATACACTAACGTGCAAATCTAAACGTTACTCATAATATGCAATTTTTATTTTGCATTTGCGAGCGCCCACGACATGTTTTGGGTCTATAGTTACCGTATGGATTAATATGTATTTATTGGTGTACCGCACATGTTATTCGCTTCAAACAAAAGGTTGATTAATAACCCGGCTGTAATGTTGCGACAACATGGCGTGTTGATGTTGAATAATAGAATGGGAAGGAGCGGGCCGAGAGTGAAATAAATTAATTAATGAATATCAAACAATGACCGATGAGAGGTAACGCTTTTGACTCGAAAATGCCGTTTCGGCTGGTCGTTAAGTAG
Organism: Plectrocnemia conspersa; assembly: GCF_051122295.1. Taxonomy (NCBI): domain Eukaryota; kingdom Metazoa; phylum Arthropoda; class Insecta; order Trichoptera; family Polycentropodidae; genus Plectrocnemia; species Plectrocnemia conspersa. Next base: position 13,539,879 of record NW_028277173.1, read on the forward strand.
GCTATTATTAATTTGCTAGCGGGCGATTGAATCCATTGATTGTTGAATGCAAATTGATTATTAAGGGACAATTGAAAAGAGGAAATCCCTTGGGTTTATTTGAATTTTTTACGTTGCCTGGTAAAAGCCTCTCTTCTATTTTTTTATTTTATGTCTTCAATATTCATAGGAAATTCTGAATTAAAAATATTCGCAAACTATGATTTTTTCATTGACTTACTTATCCCAAGAGGTCGACAGCTAGAAAGCCGACTATAATTATCCCATATTTAATATATCTAGTTATTGTTTAAAATGACTTGTCAATTGCAATCTTATTAAGTAGTTATTAAATATTTGTGTCAAGTTAATGCATTTATTATGATCTAGCGGTTATTTTAAAATATTAAATGTGATAAATATGTTTCTGAAATGTTTTTCAAATTAATCTAATTCCATTGTTTGTTGAGCTTATGCCGTATTCGCCTTATGATATTTTGGATTTGCCCATCTGAAGCAAACGTTTTTTGTGTATTTTAGTTGTTTCATACAGCATTCTAAAAACCGCTTTTAACCATCTTTATTTCCAGCTAAATCCATAATAATTTTAATAAAAATGTATCCGAAACCATCGGCTTCTTTAAAATTGGACTAACTCCACCATAATCCGAAACGGGCTGTGTTATGGCGACCGTTTCAATACGTTCAACTACTTAGAAAGGAAAAATACCGCAATGGGGTCCGTAACTGCGGCCCCGCAAAAGAAAATTCTCCGGCGATTTAATTAAATAAACTGCGCGATTTCCGACAAAGCGATATTCACGAAGCGATAGCGAGAAAGCGGAAATATAATTATAACCGATAATTAAATATTTTTCTTTCCTTCTTTCAGCCGAAATTCTGTCTATTAAATAAAAATATTTAAACGTTTAACTTTGCTATTGGGATGAAAGCGGCATTAATCTCGGCGAGCTTAACAACGATAAAATACTTGGCAAGGGTACTACGTACTTTTTCTCTCCGAGTTACGTCGTTGATTGCCGCTGCTTGATAATCGGAATTAAATTACAAATTAGATAACTCTTAATTTACTCGAACAATACACACGTTTTTATTTATTGCCGTTGAATATTTCAACGTCTTTGATACTTAATTGCGATTTTCATAATTAAAGATCGTATAAAAGTATAACGAGTTCTTAACTCGTTGCGAATCTAATTAGGTTTTGACCCTTTACATTATTATAAACGTTGCTACGTAACCAATTTTGCTTTCAACAATACGCTTCCTTTGAGTCCGTTTTAAAGCAGCTCTGAACTCCAATTTAAAGTAGGCCTAAGAGTGATGATATATTATTAGTATATTTGTAATTAAAATTTATATGTTGCTAAAAAACACTAGTTAAATTTTATTTTAGAAATTAATCTAAACAGCCTTCTATAAATTTCTTGATATATATGTATGTACATATATTTTTAAAAAGATAGACATGGCTAAGGTATATTTAGTATTTATTAGAAACTGCATTCGTTAAAAGCTGTCCTTATAAGAGTTGTTGAAGCACGTGCGTTATCATGCAAAGGTCAGATATGATAACTCATCTTCCTTTCGCTGTTCTTTAAAAGTATTTCACAATTTATATTACGACTAGCGTACTAATTAGTATTTACTATGTTTTTCATACATTGTTATTAATGTAACACAAATGTAAAAAGCATATTCCCACCCCCATTATATATTTATCATTGAATATATATATTTTGTATATCTAGATATGTATGTTTTTTTATGGGAAGGTATATAATTGATGTTTATTAAAATGTATTTTTTTTATCATGATGTGTTTGGTTTTTTCGGGTCATCTTTTGTGTTCCAAATCGTAAAAAAGAATTTCGGCAGTTGGGTGCGTAAAATTACTAATTTTTAAAGATTCCAACCATAGACGAGTAGAAAAAAATGTAAGTTTTCTTCTAAATTTTCACTTCCAATTCCTTAAAGTAAAAATGAAAAATAGTACAGAATAACAATTAATAACATATAAATATAAATCGTTATGAAATATTGTAATTATATTATTTGGACGGTTTTTTAGGAATCGACATTGTTTCGTCACGTGACACATTTCATGTTTGATATCAATCTGATACATACAGCATAAATAAAAATTTAATAAAAACATTTTGTGATTACACAAAACCGGTATTAAAAAAAATATTTATGTTATATTGAATCCCATCCATATTTTTTTTATATATATTACGGATACTTTTGGGCCTACCGACATGTCAATTAAGTTTTACATAACCTTTTGAAGTATGAGCATAAAGGATCATTATTGAAATCAATCTTACGTGGTGACATAAACACCAGAAAACACTCGAATCTGTTCCAGGATGAAAATACGGATGAACTTGCCGAGTGACTAACTTTTTAAAAGGCTAGCTGACTATCAAAATTTCTCTCGCATTAACCGTGAAAGCTCTGGGATAAAAAAATAAAATAAAGATTTCATAAAAGCGTTTAGTGCCGAGCTATGAGTTAACGGTTCATAAAAAGGAGTTGCGAGTTTATTGACACTTTTGCATCGACGCGTGCATAGCCTTTGACCGCACGCATGGAAATAAGGATACGTGACCATAAAAGGAATATTATAACTTTCAGTCCTTTCCATCCGCGAAAGGCGGGTCAATAAAACTGGCGTTATGACACGCTTAATCTTTCTTGAACGACGCGATTGATCGACGCTCGTAAAGATACTTTACGCGCGTATAAAACTATGAAAATTCGACGATAAATTGCAAATCGACTTTATTGATAAGCCGTTAAGGCGAATTTTAAGATGATTTGTTTTATAGATTGTTATTTTATTAGTATTATATTCATGAAACGATTGATATTATTTCTGCTGGATAAAATGTATCGGTAACCCTCCCTTGGTATTGAATGGTTGTTTGATATCGATCGGGTGCGAGTAGCCGCGTCTTGAGACGAGAAGGTCCTTGCCATTAAAGTTGTTGAAGAGGGTTAGTCCTTATAAATTGAAGCCAGGATCTTATTGAACTGAGCAATAAGCGAGGCGTATCTCCGCTGTCAAAGGTTGTCAGTCGAGGTTTCGTGCCAAAAACTTTTGTACTTTCTATGCCACTGATCCATTTCACACATTTATACGTTCAGGATATGCGTACAATATATTATATTGTTATAATATAATGGAGTGCGGATTTCCTTCATGAATTTTCAAGTTAAAGTGGTCGTTTAATTGCCATTTGCATATGCGATCACACATTATGTTACTTTTGTTTTATATTTTTGACAACGTTTTATTTATTAAAAAATCTAATTCAATAACAAATATTGGCGAAAATAAAAAAATTGAAATAAAATAAATCGAAATAGGTTTTTTACAAAATATATTAAATATACAGTACTCAAAAATATATTTTATAATCGATTTATAGAGATTTATAATTATTGTAGTTATGATGCAGCTAAATATTTACTTAGGCGATTTCTTACAGTTAATTAAATGAAATAGTTTGCTTATATACATTGTCCTTAAATGTCGATTACTAATATTTCATTTATTTAAATGTACGAGGGGTGGTAGATAAGTTTGTAGAATACAAGTGACCATTTTTTTTATAGAACGGACTTCTTTAAACACTTTTACTTCAATTTGACTTACGTAATTGGTACTGATTTACCATTGGTCGTATTTAGATTACAACAGAATATTAAACAAAACATATTGAAATGCATTATATAGGACAGACATGTATCCCTTATGGATAACTTGAACGAAGTCTGCAAAGCGGTTAACATTCAATAAGCTTAAGCGTAAAAAGTGTACGTTTTCATCCCGAATTTTACTACAATTTTCATTATATATTTTTTCGATATGAATGTGTGGAAACGACAAATATATCAAAAATTTCTACCGATTTTTTAGACGAAAGAGAAAAAATTATTTGTTTTGCAGCTATTTAATTAACTCGAATGATGTCTAGGTTGTCTATTATATTTTAGTTAATAACATTGGACTAAATAATGTTAAAGTAGTCCATGCTAATCGATCGTACTATCAGTATATCAACGTGAATATCTAAAGTTCTTGCGTACCGTGCTTGTATTATTGCCATATCTTATTCATTTTACCATAAAGTCGTAGGCGTCTTCTTGTTTTTTCCAAATGTCTGGTGATTTATCGATACATTTCGCGCTCGGATAACGGATGGTTAATTAAAAAAAATAAATTAACACCGTGTTGGTTCTGGTTCGGATCTGATTGCGGCCGACGGTGTCCGGTTTCGGCCTTCGGTGCTCGTATCTTGGATTTGAACATGCAAAATATATTGCGGTCGCCACCTATAGTCCGTGGCTTTTGTACTCAAAACTGCCCTCTGCCACGCCATTGTTGCCGCAAAAGCGGACGTTGTTGTTTTTTCCGTCGTCCATTCGAATCGCATTAGGACGTGCAACCGTGTAGGGGGAGCTTTATGCAGGCGTTTGCTCTGATTAGTGTGTTTTTTTCGCTCGCGTTGTCGCCTAATACAATTTTAATATTCACGGTTGTATTTATTAGTAAACCATTAGGCCACGGTGTTGAAATTTCACATAGTATTCAAGGGTGGTGGTTTTACGTTCTATGTATATAAAATTTGTTACACAAAATTTGTGTGGTCGAAGCTTTAGACTTTATAAATATAAAAATGTTGAACGGCAATCATTGATGAACAAATAATATATATGTCAAAAAGAAAGCTTACGTTTTTTTTCGAGTGATTGACGCATTCGTCTCATTGCTTCTTCATCGTTGTCCGGTAGTTGCACACTCGTTAGCTGCGGTAACTCGCGATATTGAGAGACCGACAGCTATATATTATATAATAAATAGACAGTGTATCATATTTTTGTCACTAAAAGCCACACGTCATAAGTAGCTATAAAATATATAAATCTACTATAACAAAAATATATTCATATTATCAAAAAGTTAGCCAATGTTAAATTTTTGTAAAAAATATCTTTTCTGCTATAAAATTTATATTTGTAAAACTAATACACCATTTCCATCAGTATTATTTGAGTTTTAAAATAGGCTGTATTGTTTTATATTTTATTATGTAATCGATCATAAAAAAAATTTTTTTTTAGTAATTTTACAAAGTAAAAATTATTTTCATCACCTAGAATTTTCTTGGAAAATTTTCAAAAATAAAATTTACGTTATTATAAATATGGTCCTTTATCCTTATATTTGTGGCAAAAATATAAGAAAGTTTTATTGATTTAAAAGTATATAAATTTTAATGTTTTTTTTTTGTTTTGTTTCAGGTAATGATTTTTCAAGTTTCATATATGGTTACAAAAATCTACTTACATATATACAATAATACAAACACAAAGTATTATGAAAGAAAATGTAAGTAAAACATATTGTTTCATGTATATATTTTAGTATCATATAAATATGTATGTTTCATTCTTTATCAAAATTGAATAATAAATTTTTCAAGGTCCTCTAGATATTTAAAATTATAATGTAATTAAACTCGTATAGTATAAATTAACCTTTTATTTGAGTAATTTCTACAACTTTAAATTCAATTACTGTTTGAACGCTATAAACACTGTAGGGTACACAATTAGTACATTGTCTACTATTTGACACTTAAATAAACCAGTTTAAGTTTCATGATTGATTAAATAATCCATTTCATTTTGATTCTGTAAGTTTTAATATCTTACTTTGTCAGATTGAAAATCTTTCTCAGTATCACGTGCTTGTTTTCTTTAAAATATAACATTATAGGCCTTAATATTCTATTTTGAAATTTGTTACTCACCACTAATCTTTTTTGTGAAACTATGATACAAATATGAATAAGAAATGGTTGTACGAGACTATTATATTAGTAATTTGATATCAAATGATGTTCTCATAATATAAAATGTATCATAACTAAAAATAAAAAAATATTGTGCAGTTTCTTGACATTTCCTTATAGCATTTAAATTAAAGGTTATTTACAATAGTATCGTACCAAAATTATTATTATATTATAATTATTTTCCTGTTACAATAATTACATTTGTTGTTACATGTTGTCTTTAGCCATTTTCAATAAAATATGATATTTTGAATTTAATTTTTTTTAAATGCCCGTATTTTTAGAATTATTCAAATTTCTTGCCAAAAATAAAAAAATGTACATCAAAGATAAAATACCACAAATAAGATATTCATATATTTTTTTATCATCATCCCCACCAAATAAAAGTATTTTTGTTATAAATATAATTGTATGCGTTTGTATTGATTTTTTCTATTTCGAGTTGAATCGGCTGACCTATTTTATATTAACATTCGGGAATTGAGGTTGATGGGGATATGACTACATCCAAATGATGCCGTAAATGGCAGGTCTTGGAAGTCTGAAAGTCTTCGCTGGCGTGTCGAGTTGTATTATTGTTGGGTGTGATGTTTGTGTAGCAGTTGAGATTTGTCGTGATGTGTTTTCGTAATTCTTTCTGAACGATCCGCTGATGTCTCTTGTGTAGATCCAGTCTCTCCGGTTGTGACTCCGTGGCGTTTCTCACCAAATCTGTGACCAAGTGTCATATTTTATTATGCTGGATCGAGTCAGCTTTGGTGAATCATATATGAAGATGTTTGCGAGAAAATTTAATTGCAACCAAAGAGTAGAAAAACAATAGTAACGTGCGCAGAGTAGAACATTTATCACACATTTCCCTTTAAGAGGCAAGCTCTAAAATGTTGTGCATTTCTGCAAGTCTTTCTCTCACGCGGAAATTGTATTAAAACACGGCTCATTAACATGAAAATGCGACAGGAAGGCGTTGCTCTCGAGGCGAAGCAATACTAGGAAATAGTTCAAACGTTTCGCAAAGAGTTTTGCCAGTAAATTATTTTCGCTAGATAAGAGAGATTGACCCGCTTTGGGACCGTTGTTTGTCACACTGTCGGACGCCAATAAATTAGATAACACGACCGCAACAGACGCTGGTCATTGTTGAAATGTTGAGCTTCGCTGCACTCTTGTGATATGATATATCGGGCAAGAATGCAGGCTGTCGTTATTTATGTGCGCGATACCGATACACTGCATATGTATGAATGACGTTTGTGAAGGATTCTTTGACCTCGAAATTCCTCCGCAAGGAAAGGATCATTTAGCTCTGTATCGAAATGCTTAAAAAATGAATCGTTAAAAAGAACGACTCACTCGCGAGAGATGAGATAAAATATAATATTCTGGAATGTGCTCGACGCATGTTAAATTTCAGGCTTTAACTTATTGCCAATACATGACAAGATAATAAATACTGAAATATCTATGTAAAACACTTTTTTTTTGTTATAAATCATGAAGATATTCTACAGCTATCACAAGAAATGTATGATACATAGATGAGCTAACAATAAAAATGTATATTTTCAAAATAAATGGCTTTTCTATATTGCATTGATATGTATTGTGGTACATATAGATATCTATATATACATATAATACGTAACCTGTCTAATTTTGAAATAAATAATCTTGGGAAAATTATGTATCATTTCTTGGAATTTTCTATTAATACGCTCAAAATTTTCGCCATTAACGCTATACTTATTAATTTAACACAAAAACAATTATTTAAATTACGGTATAATAATTCTATTTCGCAAAATTCGTTGAACAACAACACTGTACAACTTTCCTTTGAACCCATCCTGCCATTTACTGTTTCCTGTTCACATTTTCACGCAGTTGCTGCGCTGGCTCCTCTTTGGCAGCTTCTTATCTTTGAGTCGTTCTCGGTCCTTAACAAATAAATTCTCACCTTCTTCTTGGCGCTTGAATTAGTGACAATAAGGTTTGACAGGAAAAAGGAGAATTCTGGAAATTTCCTAAAATCATGGTTGAGATGAAGAGTACCTCAGTGGGACGTTGAGGAATCCGCCCCCTGCTCCTTTCAGTGACAATGTGATACATTTAAAAATAAATTTGAATGTGGATATCAGCAGCACTAAATAATTGATGAAACAATTCTTTGATACTAATATTCAAATAAGTAGAAGCAGACATGGTTTGCATTTATAATTAAACAATGATTTGTAGCGGACGGATGCTGACGGGTGACAATTAAACACAGATTGGTACGTTGCAGTAGAAGTTTAGTTATAATAGTATTTTCATATTATATTCATCACGTCAGTGTTACCAGAGTGCCGCTTAGTTTGTGACCAAATAAACCGGGTCCCCACTGTAATGTGAGAGAGAGTTTTTTATTTTATTGTCTGCAAAAATATCCATTTTCGATTTACGTGGTTTTGGTTTTATGGAACTCATCCTTTTTTTTTAAATTACTTTACCTCGGTTTACACGATATTTCATTGATATTTATCTGATTCATTATTAAGAAAATATCAGGTTAATTAGCTTATGCAAAAGATTAACAACAATCGAATCTGAAAGGGAGACAAAAAAATATGTATAAAATATGGAATATATGCCAAAATTATCAAAACTACGGGCTCAAATTTAACAAACATATATTAAATTAAAGTTCATAAACTGTATATAATATATGTATGTATATCTTTTAATATTTTGCTTAAGGGTCAGATTCATGTGAAAGACGAATTTTATAGTGTGTTAAATTTCGTAATAGCGTGCGAGATCGTAACGCACGAGCGTGTATCAGAGCAAAAACTGAGTTATGTAATTGTGTTCGATTACATAAACATTTATACGGAATATTAGTTAAACTTATCCAAGTGCTCATGTTATAAACTAGCTTTGACATACATACAAAAATATTCATTTTCTTTCAGATAAATTCTTTATTTTATAAGTATTTTTTTTACGTATTTCGTATTGTTTTAAAATGCTGTATTCATTTTCTAAAACGCTAAGCTCTTATGTGTCACACGAAAAATATAATATAGCCTGCATAAATATATTACATTTAGGTGTAAATGATACACTGAGGTTTATTGTTAAACTGCTTAAAATGTCATTTTTAAATTTGAAGCCTGAAATTCGTGCTCTCTAGGGATACGCATCTTGTTTGAGTGACACGCTTGTCATGTTTGGAATATTACATTTAAAAAATATATGTTTTATTCTACGTGCATTGTACAGTATGATCCACTTAAAGGTAATATTTACATTAATACTCAATTTAATGTATATCACTGTTATATTTTTCATAGTATATCACTGTTATATTTTTAAAACCATAGCTTAAAAAATACTCTATCGCAATAATTAAAAAAGTGATATTTCTCACGAGACTGGCTCGATTTTAATTATTCCTTTAGCATCATAGAGAAACGAATCAGCTGCGGAGGCGAAACATCTCTATTTATTATGTATAAAAACTAATTAAAAAATCCATAAAGATACATCCGTGAGTTATTGAAAGCATATAACGTAAATAATCAAAGACCGGTGTTTAAAACATATTTTTAATGACCCAATGTAAATGTTTTTATTTATACAGTCTCGTTAGCAAAGCCGTTTGCTATTATTTACACTTTTTATATTTATTTAACGGTAAATATTACTTAATGACATAACAATTTATATTATTACAAATCGCAACTATTTATTTAAAGCTTAAACAATGGGTAAAACGGCTAATAAAGATATAACCAGTTATATCATCGGAAAGATAATATTGGAGTTTATTAATGCGTGTGTCGTATCTTTGCACCTATACGACGCTGTAAAAATAAACCATAACGTTATCGAATTACGATTCATAGCGTTTCGTATATGGGTCATAACCCATATTTATCGGTTCTCAATCGGACGGATGTAAAGTCCGAATGGCAACGTTTCTCTAAGATTGTGTCGGAGCAAAACTTGGACATGCGTTTATTATGTTAACGTTAATTGTCAGCCGGCTGTCTCTATTTAAGAGTCGCTTTCTGCAAATTGACCAGTAACGATGTGTCACGACATAAATACGATTCACGACGTGACAGCCGATATTTTTCAATAATAATGGCTATTCAGCTATTGATTGAGAGCGTCATTGTTCAAAATTCTATTAACTCTATGCGTGTATTTGTGTGTAAGTTATCGCAAAGCGGAAATTAAATTGGAAATATGTGCGATATAAAATCTGTCAGAAATATGTGCATGTACATTTTAATATTGAAGTTAAAAAATGAATATCTAACTCAACCAACATTTTTACGTTATAATTATTATAGTGCCATCTATGATCATAACGAGTTTATTAAAATTAAATTATGTATTAAAATAGAATCGTTTCAAGTAAATGAGTTTTGAAAAAAAATTAAACGGTTCGTTAAAGTGGAGTAATGTAAAAATGAATAATATATATATTATACTTTAAATTTCGAAAAAAAAATTTCGGAAATATTTTTTTATAAAGTTCATTGCTATTTCGGGTTATGTCAAATTAAAAAAATGTCGTATTTTATAATACGTATTAATAGACAATTGAAAGTTAAAACAATATTTGGATTTGAGGCTGAAAAAGTGTGACTTTGCAGCCCTATAGATGCTGGAAAAGCTGGTTTATTTTATAAACATATAATAATTACCATATATATTTAAATTAGTGTAGATGCCGCTATCAGGCGGTGGATTTGAAATGGTAGCTCTTGGAATTTGGAGAGTCTTCGCTGACGTGTTGAGTTGTATTATGTATGGTGTGGTGTCTGTAAAGCAGCTGGAATTCGTCGCGATGTGTTTTCGTAATGATCTCCTGGATCGTCTCTGCTGGCGTGACTCAGTGGCGTCTCTTCTTCTGTGCTCAAATGTCGCATATTTTAAAATGCTGGTTTGAAACAGCTTTGCCCGAATACCAGATGAGTATGTTTGTGCGCCAATTGCATCGCTTTTTGGACACCCCACAAAGCGATCGATAACCAAAGAGTTGAAAAACAATAGTAATGTGTAGGGTAGGTTTGCCTATCGCACATCCTTTCCAAACAAAGGGCATTTTTTATGCCGTACTAATGTATGATGAATGTATTATTAAGTGGTCTGTGAAATATTTTTAATTATTAACATAATCATTTGGTTTCGAGATCTCTGTTCCAATGTGTTGTAAATATACTATGTATGGCCCCACATTCGAGCCGTGTTGATCTACATCTTCGTTTGTTTAAATAGTCGTTAGGGTGACCTTTAAATTGTAACATATCGTGCAGGTGAATGAAACCCCTAGGTACATATCGTTAAGCGTTTATAAAAACAAATTTCTTATTTAATATTTTGAATGAGATATCACCAGGGAACGGCATATTTTATTGATTTATATTCAAAGTAATATTTTGGAAATTCATAACGTCTTTGGCGTAAACATTTAAGTTGGCGAAGAATTTCTTTGGAACAGAAAACATGTTATCCATTATCAAAGTCTCGAACTTTGTCATTTTAAACACACTACAAGCACTACGTTGTTGCCACTAAGGTATGGTAAAATTCGCTACTTCTCAAACATCTCTCATATGTAATGTCATTTTACTAGTATGTAAATACAGTTTTTGTTATAGTCGATTATATTATTTATTCGTTATACAATTCACATCTGACAATGTAACTATGTAGCGGTTTTCGGTTTTACCCATCCTGAATGTTTCGGTAATAAAAAAATATACATTATCCAAATATTTGATTAAGACAATATATTTGATTATGGTTTATACCAGTTACTCTCGTTCCATAACATCAGACAAAATTATAACATATGCAGCATCCTCATGCGACACATCCTGTCTTGGCACGGAATTCTCGTCGCAGTAATTACAGCAATCAAGGCGATGGCGCAAGTCATTTGCGAGGCCCCCCAATACCCATGTATGCGAGAAGCACCTTCGGGCCAAGGCGGATATGAATGAGCGGGTTTCGGAAGGGTCAACCCTTCATTTGGGCCCTGGCCGTTCACCATTTACATAACGGAACGGTATTATTTTACACATACCTACATATTTATGTATTCATGTATATATTTCGCCTTTAACTTTCGTTTTCTACCACCGCTAATTATCCATCACGCCACGTCATTATATTAAATATTATATAATGTACTGGTGTATCGATACCACTTGCGATGCTATCGCTCATGAAGGGTGAGGCACGAATATTGCTACGAAAAGAAACGTAAATATCTTCGTTATTTTATTATTTTATATTTTATTAAAACTAGCTTTTGTGCAGCACATGCTCACATGCGATATTTTTTTATACGTGAACACATACTATGTATGTTTTGAAGCTTCGATCTTCTAAAATCCAATCAAATCGAGAGTTTGTCCATGTGATTTATTTTTTTGTCATGACAAATATTAGGCAAATTAAGAATTAAAACAACTGGTAACTAAAAGGAAAATCGCAGCAATATGCAGGTATTATAAAAAAACTCAAAAATTAAATATTTAATTCGTGAAATAATTACTACGTTTTCTTAAAGCATTATTTTAATTACCTATAGATTCATTCAGTTAAGATATGAACAAATACTTTAAAAATGTATTATTTAAATATTAAATAAAACGTTTTGTATGAAAGATATTCTGAAAGACAAACTTTGAGTCTAGTAGAACATATTATAGAAAACTAGGAATATTGTAGTAGTGGAGCTATTATAGATATCACGTGCAGAATTCTCTAATCTTGGTTCAGATAAATAATTTGCATTGCTTTCAACAATTATACTAAGTGAATTTTAAAAAGTTTATTGCATCTAAGATGTAACACTTTCATGTTTTCAATCATATAATTGACATGTAACACAGTTTTCAGTCAGCGTAATTTTAATATTTTTACGGGAACATTTAAATTATTTGATTTCATATCAGATTCATATTTTAAATCGAAAAGACCTAATAAACTTGATTGAGTTCTGATACACTTGTTAATTGTCTCACCGAGCACAATGCACTTTAACTCTGGTAAAAGTGTATTTTTTCGTCGTCCTAGCAAGTGCATAATGGCGAGCCTCCATACCAACACGTGCGCGCGACATTTTTTTGTTCTATTCATAGAAAACATTTAAAAATTAAAAGCTTGTAAATCAAACGCGTAACATCTTAACAAAATTATTTTGACGTAATTTCACTTTTATTTTTAATAAATTCTTGTATTCTGCTTGGCATCGATAAATACAGATTTTCAATTATTTTTAGATCGATCTCCTCTTTCCACACTTCCATGATATGTTTTTTCAGCTCGGCTAAATTTTTTGATGAACTTTTTCTCTTTCATTTTCTCAGAAAATAGTGATTTTTGCTGGGTTTCGCGCTTTAAATACAGCTTCAACCAAACGTTTATTCACTGTCCGTCTCGAAATATTCGAGTTTGAAGTAGATTATAATTCTGTTTGTATTTCAGCAGCAGTTTTGAATCGATATTTTTTTATAATATCCTTTATACTGCGGTCTTCTCGAGCAGACGTCATACGCTTCCGACCACCCCCTTGCACCCTCTCTAGAATTCCTGTTTCGCGATATGTTTTAATAAATTTTCGAATAACAGAACCACTAAGCCCCACTCTACGCGCTTTCTCTAGAATTGAAACATTTTCTTCGAAATATGCTATTATTTTAGATTTTACCGTGATCGACATTTGTTTAGATCTCTCCATGATCTTTACATAACCGAGGCTAACGTGCAACTGAGGTGGCTTCACAAGTTAAAATATCTTGTACATTATTATCACAGATGCACTTGATGTAAGAATACATTTTAAATATAGAATTCGGAAATATTCCCGATGAAACTTTCAATTGGCCACAGCTGTATGTTGGTTAGATTTAGAGCTTGCATTAAATGAAGTTAAATGATATCAACATCAAAAAGCAAAAGAGAGATTTTAGAGATTATATTAAAATAAAATAAATATATCTATAATATAGTAATGTATATGAACAATATCTCTTAGAGTTGATAGTGTTTTATAATAATAATGTCGGCCCAAATTCCTATTGTACTGTATATTCGTAGTGCATATCATCTACATATACATACTCATTAATGAATCTAACTAATATGCTTTGGCGAATAGTGTTATTAAATCACTTTTGCGTTGCTTTTCGATCAGCCATTCATTTCCATCATTACGCGGTCATGATTAATTGCGCTAAAAGTCTAATTACGATTCGTTAAAATGGCAGAATGTGACTGTAATTGGATTTACCGCTCCGATACATTATTAATGTTGACAATTCGACAACGTGAGATCGTTGATGCATTGAAAATAATCATTTTAATATAATTTCGCAATATTGATTTTCTATAGCTACTACACATATATTTTCTCATTAACTTGAGGGTGAATAAGGAAATTAACCCCTAAATATGTTCTTGGGAAACGAATTAGGTATAGAGATAAACCGTTTGCCTTTTATCTTTTATGCGGATATGTTATATTATAGTATAGTGTAATTATTATATGTATGGAATACGTGGTAAATATATATTATATTAGGCCATCTTGATATATTTGATGATATTTTAAATAAACAAATAGTATATAATATTCAAGCTTTCGATATATCACTGTCGTGAGGTAAACTGCATCTATTCGGCGAGTGTGATTGCCAAACGAGTTTTATAGCATATTTTACCTTTTTTCAAAATTATTTTCAATTGTGTTAATGCAAACATATTTAGTATAATTTTATATAACTAAGCTAAAGCCGTATCTTAAATACTAAATTTCAAAACACTCTTAGTTTGAAGGGTTTCAGATAAAGTGCCAAAGACCTGTACTAGATAATAACTCATGCATTCACAGTTTAAGGTCTATAATTCAAAGTTAAACAGAACGCACTATGTTAATTAACACGTCAGAGTTCTCTAAAAGCGTCGAAAATAATAAATTTAGCTTTATACAATACCTATACTATACTGCATTTTATAATACTACATAAAGGGTCGCTTATCAATTCTTTAGATCGCGGCACATGTTACTTTACGTCCGATAACATCGTTCTAATGAATTAAGAATTAATTATGTAAATGATTTAACATTACGACGCATCCATTTGATTAGTAAGAATTAGCATATTCAACGGGGGTGTTTATTTTTTTGAGACTCGATGAAAGCACACAGCTATCGATTCATAATAACACTTGATACACAGTAGTATGATAATTTTAAATTAGTTTTTCGTATCGTAATAAACAAACACAATAACGACGCTTTCTCGAGACGCAATAAAAGTTTTATAAGGCATTAAAACATAATAATAAGTAGCAAATATGATTTAAATCGCCTTCAAAACGTAAAGTTAAACCCCTCTATCGCGTCTACTCATCGCCGCAGAAGAGTATCATAAAAGTTGCGATCGTTAAACTACTTCATTTTTACTACAAATTACAATTTGTACACATTCATTAAAACAACTCTAGAACACACATTATACTCAATATAAAATATTGTTTACTGCTAAATATTTATTTAATATCTATCTTGATGCATTTAATCAAACCACAAGAACGGTAGACAAGAACGCGTTTTAATATACGTATAAACACAATATAAACCCGTTGACTAATTTACAGAGACGTCTGGCGATTACTAAGGGTATTATTACCGAGATAAGAATAACCCATCCGACCGGTAGCCGCCCATGTTTGGTATTAAAAAGTGGAGGTGTGGGTTAAAAACGTTCTCACCGTGCGTAACCCTATCTGACACATTAGTTAAAAAAAATCTCATCTATGGTTAGGTTAGGTACACGTGATACCCGTGCGTTATTTCATTATTATTAAATTAATATAAGCAACATGGTTTGAAAGTGGTTTTCAAAAGCGCCAGATAATACATTTTTAATGTCGCGTAAATGAACAAACTTGTGTATCCATAGGAGATAATCCGCCGACGAAAGCTCTCAAAACATATTTAAATTGCGAAAATTTTTAATACTTTATCAACTAAACATGGCTATAATATTAATTACGATTTTATTTAATAATAAATACACCCTTAGTGTATTTAGTTATAAATAAATAAATTATAATATAGTTAAGGAAACGAGCGTTTCATGCTATTTAGTCTTAAATATTCAATCATTCGCGAAATAACAGCGCTTAATTTATACGAGCTTGATGCAGCAATAAAAAGCTAGATATTATATAACTTTTACGAAAACATCCACAAACAAAATGTTAATTATGACGCAACGCGAGAATGCATTACTGTAAATGCTTTTCTGCACTTAGCAAATATCTGGTGGAGAAAGTTCAAAAGTCAGACAAAAAGTCGGGTTAAATTTAAATCAAATGTATTCGTTTAAAATAAAATACAAATATAAATTCTTAATATACATTTTAAGGAATTTTATATTAGATAATCTTATAAACGCGTCACTTATACGTTTCAAATGATTCAATTAAACTAAGGATGCATTATCAATAAATTATATTTAGATATAATATTTATTAAAAGTCTGTATTATTTATTTTGTGACCAGTTTTTAAACTGACTTAAAATATATTTTTAGTCATTGTATCTAACGTGGAAATAATTTATAATACAGTTATAAAATCTATTAGTAAATATTGATGCGTAATGAATTGGACTGAACACATCACTTGTTACAATAGTATATTTATAATATATATTACAAAACATTGTAAGAGATGTTCTAAGGCTAATATCTTGACTTCGAAAAGTTAGACTGAAGAATAATATGTGATTACACTTTGTTTCATTAGATAAACATTTTCACTGAAACTCAATTAGACATATCTTTAATAAATCGGTAATGAACTATATTCTTCTGTATATTTATATTAATGTGTTGGGCCTTAGCCTCTTCCAGTTATAAAGTATCTTTGAATTTTAAATCGTCCTAGCCGCTTGTGATCTCGTGATGCTCTCAATGTCCTTTTAATGTTTTCTCTTGTGCCAACATCACACATATTTTATATCGAAATTTCTAGGAAGCAATTCGATGTGAGGTCGAACGTCTTGTCTCAGGCACGTACTTTTTGTAAGGGTTATGGTAATGATTATTAATATATTTTGAAAGTTTACGATTATTGTGCAATATTGGGTGTTCTTCACGATTTGTTGCGTTACAATTTTGTATCGCATATCTTATTTCCCCTAAATCAATTATGAGACCTCCCGCGCTTTTAATATTTTTACGTTAAATGTTATATAATTAAAATATTCGCGGGCCGTAAAGTATTTCGGGTATTGAGGCTGAAAGCTAGTAACAGTTTATTTTATGAATATATATAAATTACCACCTATATAGAGACGTATAGATGCCGCTATCAGGCAATGGCAGGTCTTCGGGTCTTTGAGACGATCTGCGGTTATTACTCGTGTCGATGCAGTTTGCTTGCTCGTCTATGCTGCTGTGACTGGCGTCCCTGTGTCCACGTGTCACATATTTTATATTGCTTGTTCGAACCTGTTCATGCGAATGGCAGATGAGGATGTTTGCGAGCCCATTGCATCGCTTTTTAGATTCCCCTCCCCCTCGAAATGTGTGCACGCTTAACGAGAAACAGTCTAAATTCCCACTTATGCGATCGGTAACCAAAGTGTACAATGCATTTTATAGCGAGCGACGTTTCCAAACAAAGAGTAGCTTTTCGGTTGTACTTATGGATGTTTCCAATTATTAACGCAATTATTTGTTCACTTATTACAATTATTTCCATTGTTGTGAATATTTTCGAGACGGGTTGATTCCTCTTTTCGTTTGTTTGAAATGGTCGATAGTATGACTTATTTTAAAAATTGTTTAGGTGTATCCTCCAGAAATATATTTTCAAAATTTAAATCTAAAATTGGGTACTTTAAATTTTTTTAAATAACTATTTACTTATTGAAGAATTTGCTTTTTTTTTTTTGAAAAAATATTACATGTACGGGACATCTAATATCATATTCTCTGCTTTCTTTACAAGTAAAAGGGTTTATTTAATACCTACTTAGTTGTTTAAAAAAATACGAGTTTCTTGCTTACATAGAATTCGTTTTTGTTGCCGTTAAATACACTATTTTTAAAATAAAAATATTTTGTTTAAATTCAGTTCTGGACAAATCTTTAATTTTTTTTAATGAAATTATCAGTGCGGACAGATGGTCTTCCAAAATTATTTTCATCACTATTTGTCTAATAATAATGTCATTGCTATAAACAGAAACAAGTTGACGATATATTTTAACAGAAAAAATCACTGAACGAACCTGATAATTGTCATTATTAAGAATTAATAAATGTATTTTAAACATATCACATTTCTGCGATTGGTCAAGTGGATAAATTATCGCTTCTATCTTTACTTTCCGAATAGACCTTGTATTTTTAGTTTTCGCAGAACCTAAAGACTCCCAGGAATACAGTTATCTTTCATTCCAGCTACATGCCCATGATGAGCCTTTGAGCTCTAGCGAATATCAATAAAAGGACATCTCCACGCATATGTATTATGTTATGTGTCTTTCTTATACTTTTTTCACTAACATCCTCTTAACATAGTCCAAATTTCCTTCTCATGGTATTGCTAAATATAATTTTTTAATTTTCAATTACCAGATTATAGAAGAAAAGATTGAGCGAACAATTACCGTGTTTATGTAATTTATAAACAAATATTCTAAAACTGTTATTTTTCAACCGTTCAACATATTAAATCACCCCTTTTCCATCTTCGTTCATCGCCAGTAGACCGTGTCACGCAACTACCTCGGGCAAACTAGACAAGTGCCCACAATTTTTCACAAAAAAAGGCAATCCACCCGAACCCACGAGATTTATCCGTTCGTAACGTGATTGTTATGCGACCTAATTCGTCCGAATTTTCGCCAGTACTCGGACCGGGATTTCTTCTTCGTCTAGGCAGCAGGACTCTGACGACGAACGAACCGCCGAAATGTTTATCGCCGTTTCCACTCCATAAAGCCGCATCGGGTCGTGGGAAAAGTACAATGACTTGGAAGCCGGACGCGCCCACCAACCCAGGAAGTTATGCTCGGTTTGGCGTGTCCGCGAAAAGGGTCAGCGCGAAGGGGATAGGGCTCCGTCGCAACGTTGATAACAATTAGGGATGCAGCGTGCCTTTTTTACACACTCTTTGATCCCCTTCTGCCGACGAGAGGTGTGCAAACGACGGGCCAATTAAAAATGATATGTATCCGTAGCGCTGAATCAGGTACGGTACATGTTAATTAAATTCGAAACAAGCGGAGAGCCTTTAGGTGTACATCACGTACGTGTTGGTTTGTTAAATATAAAATGCCGCATAAAAATCTAATTAAATCAAATATATTTAAAACATTACTATTGTTGCATCTGAAAATATAGGCAGAAAAAATAAAAAATATGTTAATATGTAAAATTTAACCAATTGTTGAGAAAACTCAGATAATCAATATTCAATTGATTTTAGATAATAAATAGTTATAAGTAAAATAGTTAAATAAATAAGGTAACACATTAAGTTATATGTCCAAAATGTGAAAGTCAAATTTATACACCTTATATAATATTTAAAAGTTTTATTATTAGGTCCATAATAAAATTCAGTAAGCTAGTTAAAAGCGAATACGTTCAGTATTACGAATATTGTATACTGCTTCAGAGATCGACATTATTATTGAGATATAAATATAATAAACGTAGAGCTCGCAAGAAAGGCAGCAGGTGCAATAATATCATTTCATTGAACTCACAAGATTTTTAACGAGACTCATTTTTTTGCATTTACACATCACGTGTGTTATTTATAATATTATAAATTCAATCTTCAGGAAGCTAATACTCTCTCATTAACCGTTACTAACTTTGTCTTAGACTAGAGAGATGATACTTTCATTACATAGCTATTAAAAATACGCCCATATAAGTAATAAAAATTTGTTCATCCAGTGAATTGAAAATAAAACAACTTACTTACCAACACGTACCTAAAACGATGAACATAGTTTTGAATATAATATAGATTCTAGTATTCTTTAATCTCGTTCGGGACATCGAAATTAGTGGTTATTATATAATTGCAATTCTAATGGATCATCATATTATATATTAGGTTTACCTGGATTTACCTGATCAGGCCGATGAATATCGTAATGGATAATATAAATACAATTGAGCTATTGATTGTAAACTGTAATAATAGTTTATAATTAATAAAATGCAAGTCATTGATTTTACAGTCTTTGATTGATTGAAGTGTTTTTTTATTTACTTATATCGTTTCATTTTGAGTGTGTCAAAATACATTATCTACGTCAAAGGTCTTTATCAACTTCTTTATTAGTTTTGCCAAATTTACATTATTTGTCTAAATTTATTTTAAATATAGAAATGAATAATGATACGTAGTATATGAACGTATATCCGCATCTTGTACTTTAGAGCAAATTGGTGGGGCGTACATCCAAAGTTGTCATATTTTTTTCACTTATGAATAATGTTGAAATGGATAGCCATCAAAGTAACTCTGTTTAAAGAAACGGAATGTAGTTAGAAGATATCGAGTAGATTATAACACAATTAAAATACTTAAATTAACCATTGACTACCAAAGCGACAAAAATAAATAACCAACCGTCGGATTGCTCAGAAGTCCCTCTTTTATTTAAAAAGAAAGTGTTCATGTTTATAAATCTAGTAATATGTTAGAGGTAATAGAATATAACTTATCCTAATCGACACTTTGGTTATTATTGCAGCATGAACTTGCATAAACCGATGTTTAATAATTATATAATTACACAATTTAATCCTAAAAATATATTTAAAAAACTCAACCTCTAGCTTCGGTACCTCGCGATAGTGAGGGACTAGCAGCTAGTTTTTTTTAATCGTCTAAATTCGTACTTAAATATACTGATTAGGTGCAATAAACGTTTGAGTTTTCTTTGCCTTTAATGTAAGATACATATTTTTTCTCTCAAATAAATAAGATACATATGCAATAACCAAAATATTATAATTTCAATTGTTGTTAGTTGATGTGGTTTTTGCCTAATCGTGTTTTTTCTACGCTTTGTTGGGGGAGAATAATAAAGTTTTATATTTTTGTTAATCACTCTGTGAACGCGGGTACGAATATGCTAAATTTGTTGTCTCGTTTGGTCTTTTTTTTTGGGGGGGCTTCCGACAAATATTTTCCTCTCGTACCCACTGGCGCCGGAAGGGATTTGCGCGGATCGGGGTAATGGTCAATTTTGATGATTCATGGACTCACCTTTGCGAACCGGACCGCAGCGTTTTGCGAAAAATTGGGTTTTATTTATTGTTCGGTGTGTTATATAATAATACTGTCTGTCGGCGGGTTTTTAGCCTTTTAGAATCGACGCTCCGCTGGTGGTTATTCATAGGAACGAAGATTTGCGTATAAAAAACGACAGTTATTGTTCTTTCACGTATACTGCAAAACAGCGTGTTTGTTGGAATTCTCTCGTATGAATAATAATGTACTGCGTATAAACTGTCGATTTTTCATGAAAATAACTTTTTCATTAGGCAATAGCTTAACTAAGAAATCAAACTAAATTAATAGATGGCGCGTTTAAAAGCGGACCTACAATATATGAGTTTTTTTGATAGCTTACATTTCGATAATATTTATATTTCTATATACAATAAGTTATAATCGCAATATCAGTGTAATTTTTTTAATAAAATTAAAAAAACAGTTTTAAACATAAATTAAAATGTAATATTCTTAAGGTATAATCTTCTCTCACCTCTTAGATTTAATATAACATTTTTTCATCACTTGATCTTTAGATGACCATTTCTTATCTCCGGTTATCAAATGATTGAGAAAATGTGACTTGGCTACAAGTTATCAGCATCCAGAAGGTCTAGGTATATGTGAATACGCACCAATTAATTTTCTTTGCTCAATTGAATCGGACTGGTTAAGTTACTCGGCCAGCTAAATAGCTTCTATTTTTGCAGCCATAACATCATCGTCTAGCTTTTCTTTAATTTTTTTAATCATATCTAACATTTACGGGTATCTAATAAACCAGTTACCAGTTTACTATTGATTTTTGTGGCCGCAGTTGCCGAAGAAATTCATATAACATGAAATTTTGTATAAGTTGTTTACTTGGTGAAAATTCTGCTATCATCAATTTTGCGGCCCATTTTTTTTATATTTTGGAATGCAGAATTCAGATTTAAACCCTTATATAACAAAATACGTACTCAGGTATCAACGGCCAAATCATGACTGACTGTTAAAAGCTAAATTAAAAAACGTGATTAAATTTCAGGATTACCTAATATTTTAATGCAGTTACATTTAATATGCAAAAAGGAATATTAATAGTATTTTTTATACTTTTAATATTAATTTTTGGCATTACTGACACTAAAACTTTAATTATCAAGTTTACTTTACTCTGGGCATTTTGTGTGTAAGTCATATGATATTATTATTTCTCTATGTTGATTATTGTGTTTAGCAGATATCAATCAGCTAGTATTTACTTCAATATATGTATATCCGTTAAATATAAATTAAAAGGTCATATGATATCAATGTTTTTCTAGTTTATGCAACGAAATTCTTATACTACGATATACAATACATGATTATAGATATTTTTGGCCGAATGACTAAAAGTCATAATGTATTTGCATTTTATGACTCATACGCTCTTTGGTTCAACATAACGTGTATTCTTTGTTAAAGAGAATACCGTTATGTCAAACTAAAAGTGAGTCAATTATCGTTCCAATTTACTCCTCTTGGCGTTATACAGAAAAAAATAACAGGAAAAGAGTTGCTTCATGCTAAAGCAAATGAGTGAAATATTTTATGTGCCACAAAATTTATATTCTTGAAGATTGTAACTCTTATGGAATGAGAATTATGATTAAAATATTATAACTTGTTTTGTATATATATTTCTATATTTTAATTTTTTTATGAAAAAGGTATAATAATATTATATGAAGTTTTATTGTTTTAATTATTAAAAATAGTAGTAAAAGCACAATAGTTCAAGAAACATAATATACATAGTTATAGTCTATCTGTCGATTTAATATGCAAGGATTTTTTCCAAGGTAAACAATCTATTGTACCAACAATGCATTCTTTATTGTTGATTGAACTTTCAATTTCTGCTTAAATAAAAATAATAATAATACAATATAACCGCTTAAACAAAGCGCATACTATATTTGCAGTACATTTAACGTGAATATTATTTTATAAAAACTGCAACTAGATTTTACCTGGAGCACAGGCTTAATTGGGTGTAATGCATATGAAATATAAAAAATATAAGTCCATATTGAAAAACCAAATTATGGAATGTGTTTTCACGCATGTGTCACTCTCGATAATTAATGCAAATTGAAGCGGAACATTTCAAAATGTCGATGGTAAAATTTTTCGTTTCATGCATATGTGCATTGTCATATAATTTTTAACAATAAATCATGCGTTATACATTGCTCGATATATGTATATAAAAAAATTAGGGTCGAGCGAAATTTTTCAACGGTGACTGTAGGTATTTTACGCCCAACCTCAGGTATTTATCGGTTTCGGAGGTGAGTCATCTCCGTTACGGGGAAGAGGAGAATTCTTCAGTCATGCATGATGATGACTGTGCGTCTTTGACCTTCATCGAATAGTCATCTACCTCGATTGCAAAAGACAATGTAATACTTGGATGATTTTGCAGCATGAGTAATCAGTGAGTAGCTAGATTTTCTCAAATTGCCTAATTTTGAACAGTCACCAAAATGGTTTATATAATAATCTTCTTGAATCAATTTTAAGTGTAAGGTTTTTTATGGTTTCTTCGCTATGTATAAACAATATTTTCTTTTAAAATTGTAAATTACTTCAAACCCAGTCCCTGGAATTTTATATTTACTCATGCAAACAAAAATAACTAGCGATTGGCTACGTGATTGTATAATACTAATGGAATTTGGTAGTTTCTGTAATACCATTTTCAGTTATTATTTTTATTTTTTACAAAATATCAAATTTAGAAAAGTTAAGTATAAATAGTTACACTCTCAGTCGTATGTTATTATTAAACGACGTCTAAAACTAAAATAACACAGTTAAAATCGGCCGGTATTTTTACGGGTAAATCTTATTTTTGTGTCAACTTGTTTGTCTACTAAATGTTTTTGTTTGGATCGGCGTGTAAAATTATGTCTTTGATTCGTTAATCCCGCGTGATATTTTTAATTACACTTAGAAGTCGTAATATTCTTAATTAATTATTCTGTTTATTAAGACACTGTATTTGACTAAAGATCTAAGGGGAAAATTTAATCATGAAATGGGTCGTCTCCTTGCATTGCTATTTGTAGTACATATAAGTTGCAGGGTTCTCATTTTATTTATCTCTTGTTAAGAGATGAGCGAAGTGTTTATTTTGCAGTATCTATACATTTCAATATTAAGCGACGTAATAACTATTAATATTACATTTTATTTTATTGACAACACTCGAATCTAATTACGACTGTTTCCACATACACTGATACAGATTTATTTTTATCCAAAACATAAAATTAAAATGCATGGAGATCCCAAGCTAAACTTTTATCTTGTCGACTCGTGCAGATTTGTCGCCGTGTCGGCGAAAATGTATAAAGTTTTATAGTTGGCGTAATGTGGGGTCACTTTTTATGTGTTGTAATATCCTTTGTTTACGGTTAAATTGACCGATGTCGAAAGTAGCTTTCGACCGGTTACTAAGAACCCAAAGCCACGCGTCCCCAGTGGCTTGAAACTTGAAACACATACACGTGTAAAGGGTTAACCTTCACTCATACACACACATTTTCAATACCGATACGTAGAACCAATGGTCAACGGTCACTTTGATTATGTTTGATGGAGATTGGTCCCGGTGGTTTACTGCCTCGTGATCATGTCGATAAATCGCTCTATAAAATTGATGGTTTTATTTCACCGCAGTTGGAGAGAGAGAGAGAGTGTAGTGAGATCTCGCCACGTAACTCGGGAGATGTTATCGTGAAAATTGAATCGAGTCCATTGCCGAAGTAAGAACTCGGCGAATACTTTTATTAACCGCCATATAAGCGATTTGAAGGCTTTAAAAACGGCGTTTGAGTACCGACAAATCCGAGCGTACGAGAAAATACGTTTTTGGATTATTTTTTCTTAATCCAAATAAGTTCAATGCCAGTCTGCTTGAAAATGCGGATTATTGTGCCAGGAATGGGATTTAAATAAATAAAATATTTGAACGAGCTTTTAACTTTGAGATGCCTACAAGTCAGGATAACGCGACAGAAATTGTTATGCGTGCTGGTTATGTTTCTTAATTTAATTATACATTTAATAATGATACTTATCAGCAGATAGAGATGTAATAGATGCACATGGACACTGCAGAGCTTTGAAATGGAATTGATAATTTATAAACGTATTTTTTTTAAACAATTAAAATTATGTTAGATTTCCTAATAATTTTAAGAAATAATTTAAAATCATTAAATATTGTCTATCGGACGAGAATGACAATCTAATCGTTTCATAATTTATATTGAATATAATTTCTTTAAAAATATTAATTTTTATCTTAAAACCCGAATCTTGACTCGTATATTTTAAAATATTTTTTTAATATAGATTTTTTTTGTTACAGGTAACTGCCACTTTATGATTTAACTGCACTACAAAAACATAAGTATTATTTTATAATATTATATAAATATTTTCATTACAAGGCATTGCTTTCATTGTAAGTCGTGGGCATAAATACTACATGACATCTGAAATGTTTAATTTTTTATCGTATCTGGGAGATTGAAATTAATATTTTAATTTTAATTCTGATCGTTCTCTTTATATAAGGTTTCAAAGTAAAGCATATACTATGGCGACAGGTGAATTTATAATACTGAATCTTAAAATCGATTTCTTGCCTTTAAATTATAATAAATTGTATAATCGCTCAATTGATTATATCGTCTTATCTCTTTCTTAAAGAATACGAGTGAAAAAATTATACATAAAACAACGCTAAACTATAGTTAAAGTACATAAAGTAAATAATGATGTATTATTAAGGCCCCTAAACACAACAATCATATCTGTGTATGTTCAGCGAGAACCGGTCGTCTAAAACGGTATTCGGATAATCGAGGCTTTACTGTGCATTCTACATTAAAACATCAAAATCATTCTCATTGTAGTAACAACGTTATTACCCCAAGATTTATTTAATGGTACACATTTATTTATTACGTTACTTTTTTGTTATCAAACGAGGTCACCCATCCGAGCTTTTACCGTCACCCAACGTCGAATATCTCCTCTCGAGTCAAAAGATTCCGATCACGTATTTTAATTTTGTTCATTTTTCGTTACCGACAAGAAAACTTTTCGCATTGTTATTCATATATACGGGTTTCGTCATATTTTTTTATTAATAAAAAAAATATAAATTACTCCTTATCATTCAGACGTTTGTGAGTATGTACTATAATATATATTTTGGTATTTTTTGGGGTTTTGTGGGACATATCAATTTTATGTTGTGCTCTCATGTTGACTTTTTTATACTGGATTGTTTGACAGAAACCTCTCTAAATGTTGCTGGTATTTGTATTTTTAATTACCATAGATATGCTGTTAGTTTTTTTATTCTTATACGAGAGATTTTAGAAAAGTGATGAACGATGTTAAACTGTGTCAATAATTGATTTTAAAGATATGTTTACCAAAAGATTAAACTAACGGAAAACGTTCTGTGCCGAAAAAAAGAGCGGACATGATACTTTCATGGCGTTGAATCTCGAATCGAATGTTCTTAAGCTATTATAAGTCAATCCGAAAATTAAATATTTTCTGGACTTAAATTTCTAAAATCCTTTGTACTTACATATATTGTACATTGTTATAGGGTCAATTTTTATTTTTATAATTAATTAATAATTTAAACTATAATATAATATATTATTTTTTAACTCTGTAAAAAACAAACGTTTTGGTTTTCATTACTATATATTCAAAGAACATCTGTCAGTATTCTTAAATTATTTTAGCATTTATTGTTACTAGGCTATTTAAGGCAAGCGTCTGGGTCTCTTATACTATATACTACTATATAACCGAGCCTGTTTTCCAATGTAAAATAAGCGGTTTCAGATAATCGCCGACTCAAGGTGAGCGAGGGAGTGGAGTATGAATATTTCAAAGACGAGCTTTATACAATCTTACCGCCGAATTCATATTTCAACGCGATTTATTCGAAAACTTTTGAATTTTTAAACAATCAACGAATCCTGGAGAAGGGGCAAGAGTTATTTCTGCCAAGTAAATGGAAATATTTTAGAGATCTTTATGTACGGATACCTCGGAGCTTCTGCGAGTTTTTGCCTCGTCTTGTTCAGAGCTAATTTGCGACGCGCGAATGATGTATAGCGCTTACCAAAAAAAAGGCACATTGTGTGAAAAAAATCGATTCTTTCCCTCAGGATTTATTCTCTATAAATTTTCTTCGCTCTGTTGATTCGAGCCGAAAACAAAAATGTCTTTTCTACATTGGTGGAAGACAGTGCTTTTCACGCAACAATTGCCACATAATTTATTGTGTGTATAACATTTCTCTCCCGTTGTTTATGGCGTATTAAATAATCTCAGTAACTATTTGCTAGCTTACTATAAAAAAACCTCAATTAATGAGGCTTGTTATTATCTTTGTTCTTAAAGTTTTTAGATTGTAGACGAAAATTTTTTTTTAAAATGGTACACTAATGTTTTTTATTTTTTAAAACATTGCAAATACGATTGAAATTTTTAAAAATTACAAATAGTTAAATATCCAATAAAACAGTTTATATTCTGGGCCATCAAACATGAAAGAATGTTGGGATTTAATTTAATTTTTATTTAAATTGTAATTTTAGTTTAAAGTTGATATTGCGTAAACTTGTTATTTATATCTATAATAAATGGTTTTATCTCATTGATATGCTTTGAAAGCTTTTATTAAACCAACTGTATTTTTTAGTTTTCGATATATTTACCATTTGTTTTAAAATTTTATGCTGTGGGAGTAATTAATTAATCATATTCTATAAAGAAACCTTTAGAGTCGAGAAAAAATATTTCATTCAAAAAGTGATGCGAACTTTATTTCTACAAAATTATTTCAAGCATTTTGGGATACAATTAATTTTTTATTTGTTTCCAATACTTAATTATAGCTTTACTTATGTAACTTCTTACATTTGCAGGTCATTTTAATCATAATTGTGTTATAATACAATTTTAATTGTCTCTGAATTTTTATTGTGCTCTTTATATAATACATATTTAATTATTACCTGAGCTTATGTAAACATATTGAATTTTGAATTCATTTTATATATGAGAATACTCTATCATTAAAATTTTGACTATCATAAAAAATCATTAGTATTGGTAATTATATACCGATCTTCTATTTTGTTAATTAAGTTTATGACAGCCAGGTAAATGTTTGTTTTGTATAGGACTTTAATGACATTTGATTAAATTACGTTACCTCAATTTATTGTTTAACATATTATTTACTATATATTCTTCAAATAAAATAAAAACATCTGCCGGATATTTTTAATAGCGCAATAATTACAACCCAACAAAATTGCAGGTTTATATATTTAAATCTGAAATAAAATGACTATATAATAATCAAATATGTATATTCTGAAAATCAAACAATTTAATTTTAAAATATCATAAAAAGTATTACAATTGCCTGACCAACAATACGGGAACCACCAGAAAAAAGAAAAAGAATCAAAGACACATTCGTAGTAAGTGTCAAAATCATGCTACGTATGATTTTAGAACTTATGGATTTACTTGATATTTTCTTTATGATAAAATTTTATTGCCTTAAATGATTTTTATCCACCTTCCGCGATATTCATTACGGCACGGTTTAACGCCGGCTCAAAGTTTGTTATTTATTTGTTAACTTCGCCGTATGCTTAACCCGGAGTTTAACCGTGAACAAAGGGCCCCGGGATGTTTTGAGCCATTACGGTTTATTTTTTAGCGTATTGTGTATCCAACAGGAATTTTCACTCAAAACGATCGCCTCCCTTGAATTTCAATTTGATTCATATTTTTACAATTCGCGTGCTTCGAGTATATATTATTTGATTATCGAGCTTTAAGCTCTCGTGGTTTAATGTAAACCAATAATGCGTCATTAAGTTGTTTTGTGTACTTATTTCTTTCACCACCAATAACGCACTGCACACTGTATAATTAGTGTAGTGCAAGGTGTCGGTAACATGTTTATTATTTCGTGTTTAACATTAGTTTTTATCGCGCCCGGTACAAATTTGCGGCATTCAATTATTCGTTTTGATTCAGCCGATAGCTGAAGACCGCTAATTTGGCGTCGCTGTGTTTTTATATAGAGCTCTAAAACGCGATACTACAATCGTGATTGGACATTTTTCATAAAATATAATTTTCTCCCTTTCTGCTTTATCGTCGTACAAAATTGCTTCATTTGTGTACCTATGCATATTTCGTTTACATAACTTTTTTTAGATGAAGCTCAAGGGTCAGGGTCTATTCAGTTAACGAATTTATGAATATACATAATAGTAATTAAATTGTATTCTATTTAAATAAGGTCCTCAAAGTAAACCAATTTTCCATTAAAAAGTACACACAGTTCCACTAAATATTTGCTTCCATCACAAAACCTTATGCTTTACATTGTACAATTAATTTTATTCCAGTGTTGCATTGTTCGAACTCTTGTCACAACATAACATTTCCACACCTTAATTGAGTTTGTGAGACTATAATAAGTTGTGACTGTAACGCATCTAAGCCAAACTCAACAGTGTTGCCAGCACGTTCGTGATTGTAAGCACGCGACGAATACGTTCATAATTACCTAGGCATATGCAATATAAATTTGTATATACGATTATACTTGAGATCTGTCTCAATTACACCTACACGTTGATTTCCGCTGCTTAGTCTTTATCATTAGTCTCGTTTTTTATTTATTTATTTAAATTAATACCGTCGCCGTCGTAGTGGGAACGCTCGTTACCGAGCGTTCGCGACGTTGTCAACACGATTTTATTGCTTTTGACGTGAATTTTTGCCTTCTGAGAAGTGATAATGGTTTTTGCGCTCTCCTATTGATCAAAATATGGCTTGTTCAGCCCTCTTATACTGTTTTATTTTACCGATCTCACTAAAGGGCAAACAGTTGATGGGAGCGCATCTCCATAAATATTCTAAATCAGTCTGTAGAGAGAAGGATTAACTCATCTGCATGCAGAATAAATTTTGTAACTGCTGAATTTGACATTAATAAATATCGCGATGAATAAAGGGCCCAGGTTTGAACCTTGACGTACCCCCAAAGGGGTGAAATATTCTTTCTACAATCGTCATAGGTTATGAACTGTATACGATCGCTCAAATTACTCGAGAAGAATCGAGTAAATCTTTCGATAAATTTATATTACATATGTATGTATGTATGTACTTATATATATATATAAATATTTTCTATATAAGTACATTGTTTATGTAAATACGTTTGTATTTTATATATGTACATATGTATGTTTTTATATAAATAATATTTTGGAAGTTTATTTTTAATAACATTTTTATGATTCATTATAATATATTAAAGTCAATGAGGTGAACTTTTGCTGACGAATTAACCCTACGAGCAATTCGATGAACCCTAAAAGGTCTGAACTACGATGGTCCGAATTACATTCGCCACAATTGCAATCGTCTTCTTAAAAATATGCTGATTGAAAAAGGCTCAAATAATTCATTCAACATATTCTTTTCTCCAATTTCCAACATGTCTTCATTGATTATGCTCGATATACTGTAATCCCCGTTTATCCTTCGATCCTTTCTGATGTATGTGTGTATATTATTAATATTCGACCCTAGGTCGGCGGTGGCGGTCGTAAAGCATCCTGGCGACGATGGAGTGGACAGCCAGTTGATGATTTACACTCCACGTCGGTGGCGTCTTCCATTCACAGGTTATGCTCGGAGACCGTGGTGTGTGATTTATGCACATCTGAATGTATGACCATGGTCTAGTCATAACTCCTTGTATATCCGGACCGGCCCAATGAAATATGCTTACATTTTTGCATGAAGGATGTTGTTATTTGTACCGAAATGATTTATGCTGTCGCGAATTTAGTACACGCCAAATAAAGGCTTACCAGGATCCCTTTTTCCATAATATCATCGTTTATAACACTGGCGATCTATCAGTTTCGTTTAAAATTAACATAAATCTCCACTTGTGCAGTATTGGTTGTGATGTGGTATGTATCCCATAAAGTAATCCATAATAATATTGCTGTATTTTAAGATATGTCGCACTCATACATATGTATTTTGAGAAGAGGTTCTAACATTTCCAAAGGATTGCACTAGAATTGGTTGTCGCCATAAATCTTTCGTCTGCACTTGCAAATTCAAAGTTTGAAAACCGTAGATATATATCACATACATATTTATCATACGTGCCATTTTTATACGGGTCCCTGTTGGCGTCATAACGATTGCAGCTTTCACGCGAATTCGAATGTGTTTTTACATTATTCACGTGAATAGTTTTTGGATCTTATACAGAATATATAAAATCTGATATATATTTTTTAATATAGAAAATGGTATCATGTAAATGATCCCCATTTTATGTTTTCTAAGCATAAGCATTTTACATAATAGCTTCTAACATGTTAATCGGTACGTTCAGAATATATTTATGGAGTTTTTTGGTATAAAAGTTGTTTATTATTTTTTTGTGATATTGCTGTAATTAAGTATATGATAAAATTTTAGTTAAATTTACGCGTGGCGTGCTTTGACACAAAAAATATATTATATGTAAAATTATACGTTATTTTAATATTAATAATATTAAATTAACTTCCTACTATGTTATTGATAATAAGTTTGAAATATTATTTTGTTATGAAATAGCATATTTTTAAAGTTAATGGTTGACATTTTATTTATTATTTATGGATTACATTTTTGCGACAATGCGTGATCACCATCGATAGATTCAAGAAAAATATTGTAAATTTTTCTTGAAATATAAGAATGAAGTAGATCTTGTGCCCATTTGTAAATTTTACATTTTTAAATAATACATGTGTATAAAGTTGTATTTGACTTTTTTTTCAGATTCAATCTGTTTAAGTTATCTAAAGTAGTTTTTCAATTTCTTGACGACAGCTTCATGCTTTCCTTCTTACATTAACGTAATGAAATTTATATAAAAAAATCACAACGAGGACGAGCAGTCTGCTCTTTGGCTACAGTCAGATCTTTTCGCAGAGTTTTTCTCTCGGTTTTTCCCAGTCAACAATTCGACAAAACTCGTTATTTCGTTTGAGTCTTTATTTTTTGTTAAATCCCATTCGATACTAACATCATTCGGCCTTTTACGTTCCGCGCTGGCGCGAATTTAATTAAGCGATGGGTTGTGATCGACGTTTATGTTATGCCAGCGAGTTTTGATATTCACTAAACTTTACCATTCGAAATTTTATATGCCTTCGACTATGCTACATTGTTATATCGCTGATCTAAAAAACAGTTTTCAACGAAAGTTTTACATTTTATGCTTTTCGAATCGATATTTTGTCGCGGCTATCAACGTGAAATATTAACCGAGGGAGTTTTAGAACATGTTAATTTTTAATCAACCATACGGAAGCAACAGAAATTTCGTGAATATTTCATTGCATTATTCTATTTACCTGTATAAGCATCTATAACAATGCCTTTATTTGTTTTGACTTGAATATCATAGTTCTAGGAATATTTTAATTGTTTAAAATATAAGCTATTTATCTACTGAAAGTTTCAATACATTTAAAAAATATTTTTAATAACAATCATATAAAATAAAATACTATTATTGTGTATTCAAATAATTTTAAGTTAATATTAAAATATCAGTATACATAATCCTGCTACGTTTTGAGCTATAATTTAAGGAAATTATCCAATTCTTATGTAATTTTCTTTTCTTTATTTACATAGCAATATTTTTCAAGGCATAAACAGAGGTCAATATTTTCTTTATTTACATTGCAGATTCAAAGTAACATATTTTTAAACTCGACTTTAATATGTGGTTAAGTCAATATATCATTCATCTTATTTTGTTCCTACCTCGAGGATTATATGATTAGGAATTTTATTATAACTACCAAAAGCTACATATGACAGTTCAGAATATTAAGCGCGAACTGAACCAGCTATAAATTTATTTTTATTTCTTAAATATAATAATTATAAAAATACTAAAATATCAAATATTATGATTTTGTACTGCAATTCATGTATGCCTTATAATTATGAAAAACTAATCATAATTAAAAAGGCAAATAAATTAATTACACACGATATGCGCGATTTTACAAACTTTTTTAATGATAGTGATATAGATCCATAAATTCAGTTGACCGTTAATATTCGAAAACATTACTTTGTAGTCGATTATCTCAAATCATTAGTATTTTAACACCTCATATATATTTTATAAATATTAAAATAAAGTATATTATTCGGGCTAATGCTGGAGAGGGAGTTCACGAATAATTGTGAAATATTAATAATCTGAACTATCAATTTGAAAATATGCTATGTATAATATATTTACAATACAGATTAATTTTTTTTATTTTTTTAGGAAAATCTGTGATTTTCCTTTGCTTTCGAGCAGATCTCAACAATTTTTAAATATTAGTACGATTTTTCCCCGTTTTTCATTAATCTGTCTATTTTGTATATGTACATCACTTGCCTCAGTCTCTTCAGAATCTTATAGCATCCAATGTCTTTTTCCGGAAATTGCTCAAATCATCATCTTTTAGTAAAAGTGTTGAGAAATAGATGTTTTCAAACATCTATTTTGGTAAAATAGATGTTTGCATAATACAGGACCCTTATTTTTTTTTAAAAATACATTAAATTTAAACGTGCCAATTTTGCGAGTTGCATTTCTGGGCTCTTCGTGATAGGTCCTGCCCCTGTGCACCTGTTGCACCTGCCTAGTTACGGCACTGTACACAATATAATTTACGTTTACGTTACTAATATAAATCTAGCTTTCTTGTGGCTATTCATATTTAATTTTCAAACACAACTATTCCGATTTAAAAATTGATTTCAAATAGGTTTTTCACGTGTGTCCAATTTTTTATTCCAATCAGTATAACCTACAGTCGCAATTCAATAACAATTATACGAGCGTGTTCATTGTGCTCGAGATTCATATCCTGTGCACGCCGTTCGTTCTCACGTCTAGTTTAATGGTTTGATTTTACCTCTGGTGACCTACGGGTACTAACTACCAATACAGGCAGGCGAGTCCCCCCACGTGAGATTTTTGGCTTCATTATTTCGATACCCACATCTCCGTAATGAGAGGGTTAACGCACGGACCGATCGGTGTGACATTCCTCGTCGACTTGCTATGATTTACGACCGCGATTGTCATCGAGTGACTGTAGCCGAGGGTCAGCGATAGTTTGAGAGCCGCTGCTTTCGAATCACTAATGGCCGTGAACGGGAGAGAGGGTCATTAGACGCCCTATCTGCGCTCCGGTATGAAAGGTCACGACGCTTTTAAAATGACAGAATGATGACGACGAGGCGTCATAAATCTCCCGTTGATTACCAGAGATTGATGTCGTTCTATTCCCTTCACACTGATCTCCCTCTCGCTCGTACTTTAATTATTTTTCTTCTCCTCCGTAGCCGGGAAACTTTCTAGACCTTAGGGCGGGAGAATGGCGGTTAAATATTACGACAATTCACTTTGTCATTTTTACTCTCGTTATAACTTTGAGTTCTTTAATATAATAAGTTTTTTTATAAAAAAAGTCTCACTATTTGGCTATTTGGAAATCTAAAAAGAAACTGTTCTATCATATCAAACAGTATTGTCATATTTTTCTCTTTTTCTGGAAAATGATATTAATAAATTTACTTTGATGCTTATGATTTGTTTTCAAAATGGACAAAATCAGCTTATTGAGTTCAATTAATGCTTTAACATAACACAGACCACCATATGCATCAACCCAATATACATTTATGTATATTGAATTATGTAAATCAATTACTTTCCAGACCAGCAGAGTATGTAATTGTCAGATTATTAAAACAATATTTAATTATTAATATTATTCAAAAAACATTTTGTAATTATGAATCAACCTAATTATACCTACAACTCACTGACCAAGAAGGGCTTCAGTTCGACTCCATCTGAAAAAAATATAATCCAATATGCAGCCATGGTCATTTTAGTCGAGCACCATTTATCTTTATAAATGCACAATCTGACAAAAATATAATAGTATATCTCGACATTGCCTTAACGGGAATTCCTCAAGGTTCTCATCTCGGGCCATTGATGTTTATTCTGCTTATTAATAATTCTAAATTCTTTCTTTCTACCGATGACCTTAAAGTATTCTTTAAATTATATACTACTGAGGGTTGTAAAAACTTTTAATTTGACGTTGAAAATATATGTGCGTGGTCATACATTAAGATTATCATTTAGCATCAAAAAATGTCATTCCGTGACTTATTCTAGAGCAAGAACATCATTTGATTATTAAATGTATAACAATGTGTTTTTTATCGCTTTCTAAAGGCGTATACAAAGCTTAATTGTTTCTGTAAACATTATGACAGCACATGAAAAAATCGATATATTTTGACTGATCCTACTCAAGAGTAAAGAAAAGATCAATTGAAGAAAATTTTGGTGAAGCAATTTTTATTTACAAATATTATTAACATCAGATTTTCCAATAACGTAGCTTAGATCTGAAAAGGTTTTTGTCGGAAACTTTCTAGACTGGCATGACAGTTAAATATTACGACGGTTCCCTTTATCATTATTACTTGTATATTTCGCTCGGTACCCAATCGCCCTGTCCTTTGTTGCGCGCGCGTTATTATTATATTTTGTATTGTGTTTCATTTATTAAGAAAAGTGTGCTCCTATACATATCGATTGGTGCCGCTTTATGCTATGTTATGTTATATAACGCATGTATTTTATCAATTCTTCTTGTGTATCGTCGGCGTGCTTGAAAAATATGGATTCATAAACTCGCCCATAACGGAACTGTAATAGGAAAACATCCATATATATTTATAAAAATAGGATATCATTATAGTAAGGATAGGAAAAAGCATCTACGGGTTATCTTTGTTAGAACATGGGGAGATAAAAAATAAAATAAAATATATAGTAGTTTGATAAAATAGTTATGCGTCGGTCTAGTTGATTTAAATTTAATAAAATTATGCATCTAAAATGCGTATCTCAATAAAAAATCACAATAAAAATTCTAGTATATTTTTAATTTTTATTTTAAGTAAATGCAACTTTTGAAAGACAATATTTGTTGTCATTTGTGTTCTCTACAACACTTATATTCGCAGCATTCTTGAATCAGGATCTGATATTTGCAATTCCCGCATAACCAAGTATTTCCTCCTAATAGAAAGAGTTAAGAAAAGGTTTTTAAAATACCTTTATAAGAGGTTTTTTGTTATTATCTTGTTATATTCTTGTATTCCAGCGCCTTTATTTACGAGTGTTGGGATACGATCTCTCGCAGAAAGTTGTATGTCATATTTATAAGTATTTTTTTAAAATACTGAAAAGTGTTATCGACAATTAAACTATTATCGAGGAAATCCAGTTTTGGGTTTCGGAACGTCTTCGAGAATTACGTTTGCATTTTCTTTTGGTATCCGTTAGAACCAGGACGTCCGCACTAGCTCCTTAATACGTTGGCATTATACATGTATATATTTAATGTCAGTTACGAGGAGTTTGTCCGATTCGTCTTATTAATATTTATGTTTTTTTAAATCTTTTTTACTATGTAGTTTTTCGTATGTGTTGTAAATAATACAATATATTGTTATTTTTAATTTTAATGTTTTGCTATGTTTTTGACTCTTAGGTCACGATAGTCTTCATTTAATTTAAATAAATAAATAAATTGTAGTTGTAGTCTAAAAATAGTATCCATTGTATAATATAATAATTAATACAAATAATGCATTGGTATATAATTTATTATTTTGTTTATTTTATTATTTTTATATATATATTACATAGTAATATTTTATTTAGTTTTAGTAGTACATATATTTAATACGCGGATTAGTCTCAAAAGTAGTTTTCTAAAAAATATACGACCTATCCACTCCAGAGAGTCTCTTTCTATCTATTCACAATTATTTTGATCCAATTTTGGTTACAATTCCAGGAATTATCGTGTTAACTATAATATTAAGCAATAGAAAAACGCATCAGCTTCATATCTAATACTTTTAATATATACACATACATGAGTTAGATAGGAACTTAATGTTTGTATTTGTATATTTGACATCCTTTTGTGATATAATATGTAAATGTGCTCGATTACCGATAGCGATTTTTTCGTAGAGAATACACATATCTATTAATGATCATCACGAAATTGAATTTGTATAAAGTCGTGTCTCACGCGATGAAAGATTGCTGAAAAAAAATATAATGTACATATATTAAAATGGGAAATAATACGTTTATCCTATTTACTTCTCCTCATGTTCCTTAATTTCCTTTTCCTAATGTAGCATTTTTCTTATGTATCACACAAATAGACGTAGGCATTAACTTTCATTATTATTTTATTGGCTCGTTAGCGATACAGCCTTAGATATTATCATTTCCTTAATACGTTTGTTCTCAATAATTTGTTACTATTTAATTGTGTTTACGTCGCGAGTGCTTCCTTAATTGTTATTTGAACCTTTTAAGAATCGTCGCCTCTCTCACATGTTGCTTTATCCTGTTTGGCCATATAGTACTATGTCGAAGAAGAAAAATAATGTATATATATATATATATATACATACATATAAAAGAAAAATCACATTTACACATCGGGAAGAGAAGCCCTCCAAATACGTTTTATTCCAGATTTTTTCTTGATTTATAGAAACGAACTTCGAGCCTATTAATAAATTTCTTTGAGGAAATTGTCGTCTCGGCGCGTCCGATTCGTCGTTTCCGTTGTTAGCTTTTTATTTTTCGATGAAACACCGCGAAGTTTTCCGGGAAAATCTCTTAATACCAACCGCGTTTGAACTGTTTTTTTCTTCTTCAGATTTATCATCGGATTATTCGCTCGAGTTATAAGTAAATAGCATTGTAATCTGATAAGAAATCCCATATTACATGTTTGATATCACAATAAGAGGGTAAAAAAACTGACGATTCTTAGAGTTCGTGAAGATGTGACATTTCGTTTCAATTTATAAAAATACACAATATATACAATACATCCGAACAATGCATTGATTTATATATTTTTTATAATAACCACCTTTTATGATTTCTGAAAAGTTATTTAAAAATAATTAATTTACTGTTTATTTTAATCTGGTCCAATTCTTTAAAATTTCAAAGTTTGCATTATAATGGAACGACCAAGTTGCGATATATTTTATTATGAGTTGCTCTTATTGCTTCGCATTCCGCAGTGATGTTAAGCAGTTACAATTCGACAGTGTCCGGTATAACACTTTTTGCGATATTTTGTTATCATTTTATTACTCATATATATTCGTCTTGTCATTATCAAAAACATAAGAGATTAGTGGATTTCGGGTGGTGTGCTTTTAAAGTAGAGTGGGGTGTAAATTATTTTAATATGAAATTAGATGACAAAGCATCTTATATATAATTGTTCTAATTTTGTTAATTGTGCGATGACATTATGTCTGTTCTAAAATAATATAATATACGTCGTCCTTACCAGATTAATAAAGTCTTGACACGATATTCACAACTTGCAGAAAAGCAACGATTAGAACATATTTTTTATTACAATGCAATTTTTTCGCGAAAAAAAAATGAGGCTGTAACTAAAATAAGTTTATCAGTAGCTA
Source organism: Plectrocnemia conspersa (assembly GCF_051122295.1). NCBI lineage: Eukaryota > Metazoa > Arthropoda > Insecta > Trichoptera > Polycentropodidae > Plectrocnemia > Plectrocnemia conspersa. Next base: position 13,578,854 of record NW_028277173.1, read on the forward strand.
ATTTATTAAGTAATAAAATAAAGTCGTTTATGATTATTGTAGCCTTATTTTAATGTATTAAGCTTTCGATGAGAACAATCACTAGAAATATTGAGCACATTGTGAGTAACATCAATAGCCAATTTAATAGGAAAGCAAATAATTTTCCGGTCCTCTACAAAAAAAGTAAAATTATATTAATGCTACTAAAATTATATTATAAAACATATTAATACTACTATAAAGCATGTATTTCAAAACAATATTGTTTAAATATTATTTGGCATTGTAAGATTAAATGTCAAATAGGATGCAAATCGTTTCATGTCAGATTTTTTTCGATTAACGATAGAAAGATTTATCATTGGATTTTGTAGTTTCAATTGAGTTTTTGCACGTTTGCATGTTCTTCGTTTCTTATAGTTACGTATTACGTGCGATCGTCACGCGAGCACTTGCTCACGTGCCTTATTACATAATGGATAATTTTACGGCCATATTAGGGTTAATTACGCTCACGTACCAATGCCTTTGGATTCACTTTTAACTGTGCCACGCCAGATTTAAACTTTCGCTTTCAGATGAGCTTTTTTTCATTCGCACACGTGCCGCAGAAACGCAAAGAAAATTACAATATATAAATACAGTATATCTCGATTATTAGGACTAATGACTTCATTTCCCTCCTAGAAATTGATCAAGCTATCACCTTTGTCATCAAGAGTCTTGAGAAGACCAGCACAGATGTTGCAGTAAATCTAATGTTATAGCTTATCTAACCTTGCATTGATATTAACTTATTTCACACAAAAGAAAACTATGTATTTTATAATACACCCTTTTTCTACTTTGATGAAACTAGAACCCTTTGCTCGTTATACAATTTCTCGCTACTTTATTAGTGTTTTCTCATATTTACTTTCCGAACAAGATCATTTATCTTCTGTTTACACTGTTTATGTTTTATAAATTTTATTACTGTCTAAAAGTAGCTTCTTGTTCGCTCTTAATTTTAAAAGTTTCGTATTGCATATAAACCTTTTTTTAGGTAACTTTTAACTAACTTTTAACATCAATAATTGTTTTTAATATTACCGTTTTAAATTAAATAATTCCATCTGAATAATTATACGTGTTACATAGATAGATGCTTTTTAAAATATCAGTATTTGTTCCAGTGTATTAACCATTTTTTGGGGACAATTGCTTATAAACTGTGTTATACATGTTAAATTTACAACCATCACTGGCATGCGGCCAGAAAGCGACTCTAAATTAAAACGTATCGCTTTAACTTTTATTTATTGTTTCGAGAATTGATAAACGAGCAGTTTTCTTGTGCACCGTTAACTGGTTGACGTTTGTTCGAAAACTTTGCCGTGTAATATTTTCACCGTTGTTATTTGTTGTATCATATAGTACGTACAATGTACTTTTATTTTATTTTTTCACCGCACAAAGCGGTCAACGTTTGCTCTCATACTCGCGAGCGTGGCATAGTTGGTCGGAGACAATATAGCAATTTATGGCAAAGTGGAAAGAACGAACGCCACTTTTTATTCGATTCCGTACGCCGTAAATCACGTATGCATGGCGTTACCGCTAACAACATTTTGGACATCGATATGAGATATGTATCGACATTTTGTTTCGCCGGAAAAATTCTCTATCTCTGGTAGTTTTGAGCTAATCTTTTTATAAAAAAATCATACATTGACGTAAGATATGAGAAAAGTTTTACTTTAAATGTATCTAAGCATCTCAATGTTCATTTGTTTTTATTTGAAAATATTGTCAAACAAAGAGCCTTTATGGTTCAATCAATTGAAGCTTTAATTTAGACTTTCCTTTCCTTTGTATATATTGTCTTACTGCCACCGTTATTAAGGCAACATATACAAATAACTAGAGTTACTCATTTTAATAGGACACTATCCAAATAATGCCTAAAGAGTTAAAAGTAAAGAGTCTGTCCTGTTTTTTAATTGATATATTTTTTATGATTTTTAAAATCGTCACGCATTAGGTTAACCTATCAGGTTACGATGGTCTTAATTTTAATAAATAAATGTCACGTAATATACTATGATTACATATTACAAACATTATGAATTTTTTTGGTTTAAAAATCGTTACAAAAAATTTAACTTTTTTCTTTTTAAATTATCTGTCGATGTAATTAAATTGTTATTTTAACGACTATTTGTAATATTAATTATATTTCATTGGAATTACACTACAAAAGATTTTTTTGCCAAAAAAATTCAATGCTCTGATTTATTTGTAATCATGTATTTTGTTTTAGCGTTTGTATAAACTTATTTACTTTATTATTTTTTACATTAAAATTGAACTGAATGCTGGTAAAAAATTTAAATGTATTTTTAAACTTTTTTTAACAAGATTTGCCCGAACCTTTATAATATAATATATGTTTATCTTAAAATATTTAAACGCTATCTCGAATGCGCCGTTAAGCGAAGATTATGCCTTATATCTATACATTTCTTGAAAGCGTCGTTGAAACTGCAAGCTTCCTCTCGTGGAAGGTTATAAAAAATAATGTATATTTTGATGTCGAATATTTTTCAAAAATTCGTCGAAAATATGTTTTTGAAACGCCTTGTTCGTTCTAAATATTTACATATAGATATATTCCAAGTTTTTTTATATTGTATATATTATACGATATGTACTATTTAAAAAATATTGTATATTATATTGATAGATAAAACACACTTGAATTTAATATTATAATACACGTTTAAGAAAAATCATATATTTCGTATTATAATTTCAACATTATATTATAAACAGCAGCAATTAGATACATACATATACTATATCCTTGACGTTTCGTGTGATAAATATTGGGGTTAAAAAGTACTTATTTTTTGCATCTGTTTTGGTATACGAATAATACCACTCAGATATCCAAACCATAAGCGATAGGGTTTAAACGGCTAAATAAAAATTTTAATCGGCGAGCTTTTTATCGCAAGCTTTCCCGCGGGGCGAATACGATCCTTTTACCGATGTTTTACTTACCAAAAAGCGCCGCGAGCTTTCAAACCGTTAAAAATAATAATATTTCGAACTGCTGAGTTTAATAACGGCGACTTCCGATGGGATGAGTCGAATGCCTTTGAATAGTCCTGGGCAATAATTGAGTGGCTATTTACGCTTCGCTATTTAGAAGGCGTCAGAGCCGATCGGATGTGGTTTCGACGCCGGAATGAAACATTCGCCCCTTTGGTCCATGCACAATCAGGCAATTAATCTGACGAATTGCCGACAATTGCCAACTTTGACTATGACGACCCCGCGCAGGGTATAACTATTAAATAGTCTTACATCTAGCATAAACAACATCAAAATGGAATAATAAGTCACATCTATAATTTTCACATTAAGTACCATGATTTCCCATAACTATGGTCTATATTTGAATTCTCTACATATTAAAAACTTGTTTTGTAAAGATAAATACTGCTTTGCAAATAAAGATAATAACAAAAATATCTATTATTTTAGTTTTACATTTTAATAGATTAAAAAATATATGAAAAGCGATGTATTGATTTTTAATTTTGCCGTCTCTGAGAGATTTGTCATTTTAGTTGGGTATTTCGCGAATTGTTCTGTGTTATTTTTTATTGCTAAAACTATACCATTGAATTAAATTTTGCTGCAATTTCCAGTCAGGTCACGATCGCGGCTCAGAATTACCGCTTACTCTTCTTTTTCACTTTCGTCGATGAAATTAATATCGAAAAAGGCACTTTAGCTTGTTTATAAAAAAATATTTTATTATTTTATGAATTAAAATATTGCTTGATAAACATACAAAAGCTATTCGAAATGCCTATTATCTTATATTAGCTCTAGAATACATATTTTATTTCCAGCAGTCACTATTAACCTCAATGCATTTATATTTTATTAAAAATCTAACCATCATGACTTTTTACATTTTCTTAATGTGTTATAATGACTATTAATACAAATAATACTTATACCATTATATATTTATAAAAAAATAATTAAAACATTATGGTACACACCTAAAATAGATGAACAACATCCCAAATATTTTTTTCTAACTCGTCATAGCTATCGCCGAAAACATTCGTGTGTTTGCTAAGCTGGTTGAGAAGCTGGATATCTCACGGGAGACGAGCGTTCTTAAGCGCTGACGTTATGGTCGCAACGAGCAAGAATAAGGGCGTGATCGCGACTCTCTAGGAACTCTCTGCATTGTCAGGTTATCCGCCTCTCTAAATAGACGCTACTCTGAGAATGCAATGAATTATGTACTAACGCTCCTAGAAAAAGGCAACTACGATACCAATAAGGATACGACCCATACTCTCTTTGTCATGAGTGATAACCTAGATTTTTTTGAATTCTCTCCAATAACAAGGAGCTCTTCGTTTTGCTACAAACTAGTGTCTTCCACTCATTTTTTCGTTACAAAATTCAGCTCATGTCAAATGTGCTTCGTCGACGCCTTCATACGCTGGCATTGGACATTGATCTATTTTATGATTACTTCTCTTTTTTTTGTGTATAAAGTCTTATATTTTTTTGTGTGTATTGTAATAATAAAAATTATTGTTTATTTTTTGACCATCGTGACTCTTTCGGGAACCTTTTTCACGGTCACAATAGTCTTAATATAAATAAATGAAACTAGTTTTGTGAGTTCTATTGTATGTATTAAATTATACAAGTTACGTCAACCCTTCGTCACCTCTGCTGTTAGCGACCTTGAAAAGGGCAATCACTGTCATAAATTAATAGATTATGACGCTATTTCCGGGAATGACAAGCATTTCCGTGACATATTATTTATATGCAAATGAACAACGACCCCTACGCAAGCTTTTATTAAAATACGATTTCGTCTCTGGTTTGAGTTTTTTTTATCTTCGGTTGCGTGGTGTACGTACTCCGTATTAATCTCCGTTTATGACATTTTTTTGCGTTGTTTTATCGCAATCTTTCGCGGGAAGCGCATGTTTCGGTGTCGTGTTCGCTGTCCGGGGAATGAATAATGTCCCGCCATAGTTATGATTTTTCATTATTAAATAGCACGTGCATTTTCAGCGTGCTTTTTATTATTACTATCATCAGCGTGCTTTATACACCTTACGGGCTGTAATTACAAACGGGTTTTATTTGCTTTACCTTTTGCATGCACCGGAACGTCAAAGAAGCAAAAAGTGTACAATGTGTAAAAATTTCCACCCCTAGCTCGCCTCGGGAAAAATGACAAATTAAGTCAGCGTTTAGAGGTAATCGCTTAGCCGGAAAATGTTGTCGGGTTTAATTTTTGTAATAGTTAAAAACGCGAGCCTTTGTTCTCGTAAACATGCTAAATTGATTTGTATGCTTCACGAGTGGTTTAGCTTTGTTTAAAAAAATCGCTACGAAAGTGATTATGTTATATATTGTGATTTACTATTTAAAAATTAAGTAAACATGTTTTTAATTTAAATTATTTTATTATGGTGTCATTATTTTTCACGTATAGGTCTACGACCATTCTTCACCGACATATGTACAATACTCTGCAAAAGTTTTGAGTCACTTGATCCAGTAACATTTTTGAATAATAACATTACAGCGTCTCGGGTTTTTATCGCCAAACAATTTTTTATTATTGTCGAACAATGAACACATCTGTTTTAAACATAAGAGCAGTAATTATTCGTTTTTTATAAGTTAGGGGACTTTCTTTGAAATTATACGAAAAAATCCAATTTACGACGACCGACCCCAAACTTTTAATTGCTTGCTATTAAAAAAAAATATTCTTAAGAATAATTTGTTTGTGTTTGTGTCCTCGTCTATTCAACAACATGTGTAGAGCTAAACATCATTAATTAATCGCCGAAATGGTGGTATTTTGATAAACTAATTTTTTTCATTTTTTCATTTCTGAAAAATAGAAAGAATATCAATATTCCAAATATGCCAAATAATAACCCATATAATGAAGTATTAATTCAAAGACAGATTGCAAGAAAGTTTCAAGCTACCTAGTGTCAAAAAATTGCGGAAACAGGTTTATTTGAGGACAAAAAAAGAGTGAAAGATGATGAATTTAAAAATTAAAAGGCTAAAAAAAATTAAAAAGAAAAAAATATCGTCAGAATTGGCTAAAGTACTTCCGCTCGGTGCAATCGACTATAGTTGATTTAATACTTTTCATTTTCATTATATTTATTTTGTTAATGATTACGTTTACAATATTGTCCATTTTTACGACGCTTTATTGCTGTAAAATGCAGTGATATTTCGTGAAATGGATTTTATATATTTTTTTACAGCGTGACTTAACTACATAGTTTCGCTAGTATTTTCTTTATCCAACCATCAGTTACTACATCAAAAATGTGATGCTCAAGTGAAATCTAATGTTGCTTTTTCTGCCTTATACAAATCTGTGAAAAAACTTGCCTTTAGGAAAACTAGGCAAGTCAGTTCTTCTGTAATATTAAATTCGTTGTAAATGACTTAAAATCAGTTTAGCCGCATCTGTAACATCACTGCTTTTATAAAAAGCTATGGAATAATACTTATATTTAAAGTTATTAGGACAGATTATTTCTGCTACACTTTCAAAAGATGCATAAATTAATTCATTGTCAAAAAAATGATTGCTTAACATCAGTGAACGCCATAGCTTCCAATTTTTACACACACACACACACACACATTCACGCGTGCTAGAGCCAAGAATAAAGTCATATACGTTGCACGAAAATACGATTGTGTGTTGTTTTTGCTTCTACCTGCGCTGAAATAACGGTAATTACCGAGAAACTGCCGCGTATCGGCATACTGTTCGATGAGTGTATGCAGAAGTTGATAACAATTTTACACGTATGATATATATTATTTAAAAAATGTAATTAAAAACTTTAGGCAGTTGTTTTATTTGGTTTTGTTCCAGCAAGACTATCACTTTCTTATTATGTAGAGTAATAAGATTGGCAGTTCATTTCCTATTTTCAAATAGTCATTATGAAAAATTGTGAGTACCGAATCCAGACAGTTTGCTGTTAACTGATACGTCAAAAATTCGTACTGCATTCTTTTTTTGCGAGAGAGAAGCGATACATGTGAGTAAAACTATTCGTTGTATTGCTTGTTCTTGTTGAAGCGGCAATGCTCATTTCAAGTTCGGCGTCACATCCGGCTATAAAAATAAATATCTCGGTCCATTTTGCTCAAAATAAAATACCTGTAATATCACAGTAACTGGTTGTCAACTCCTACAATGTGATTGTGTAAGTCTAGCGTCTGTGTTTTTTGGATAAAAAGTGGAAGGTGTGATGATCACTGCTTTACATATAAATATAATTTAGTACACAACCTGCTTTACTAATGAATAATATAGGTAGATTATGAGAAGTCTTTATTTTTATTTGTATACGGTACATTCTTTACAGTTTATTAAATTTTGAAATAAATAAATAAATATAATGCTATTATAAATCAAGTTTTATTTCACTGCAAAATATGTTTTATTTTTACAACAAAAATTAGTCTTCGGTCTTTTTTTTTCATGAAACGCTCTTTTGTCGTATATTTTGCCTTTTCATTTCACTAGTTTTAATAAGAGACAATGTAGAAGGCATGCAAAAATTTAATTTTATAATAATAAGTAAAAATGAATGATATATTAATAATAATAATTTAAAATGATATGATAACTTACGAACTACACAATTTATAATAACAATAACTATAATATCATGCGTTCCGTCACGTCAATTATGAAAGTCATTTAGATTGACACGACAATAGCACTGATTGTCGCTCGCATAAATTTATAAATTGCTCTTCTGTGACTCGGATAGAGCGATTGACATAATGCGCGTGTTTATATGTATAATATTGAAAAAAATCCCATTATTAATAATTGTTTTTTTTTCTCTTTTCAGGTAACATATTGAAACCATTCATTATTCACGGCGAAGCTTTACGAGCGTTCCCAAGAAATGAAAATTGAATTGAAGCATAAAGCGTGGTAAATTCATATACTTTTTTCTTGTGTTTCATATTGAATCTACATTTATGTATATATGCATTTAGTGAGTAAATACATGACTGGCTCCCTTGTATCATAAAAATGTGTACGTGTGTTTTTATCATTAGCATAAATATAAATTATGAAGTCGAGTGCTTTAACGCATCGGCGTGAATGAACGCATTGTGTCGATTCGTAATCCGAAAGCTAGTGCACGAGAGGGTTCAGTGAACACAAAACTGTGTGAGATTATCAAGGGCTTTGAATAAATTTAACAATATCAAATATTGAGAAAATAAATATGTCCTATAGAAACATATTTATTAATTTAACTATTGTATAATATATTTGTATATAGTTTTTTAGCTTATTGTGTTTTTTTCAATGTAATTGTTTGCTATTAAAATATTTTTGTAATATTATAACAATTTAAACACTGAGTGAACCATAGCTTGTACTATTTTGCTATAATAGGTATTGCAAGGCATTTGAGCAGTTGCGTAATTATAAAAATCAGACCACGAAATATTTTTTTAATATTTAAGATAATAATAAAATACTATATTTATTTAATATCTATTAAAGGCTAATTCAATTTTGAATAAATGAATATAGATAAATGTATGGATGCCGATTTTCTTTAAAACACTCAGATTATTTCAGTTGTTTCAATTTAGGAGCTGTTTTTCGGAGTTTACTGTAACGGGAACTTGGGCAAGCGCTGGCTTTACTCAAATACCCTCGTGTATATATTTTTCAATTTTTGAATTAATTTTTTGGGTGGTTGAACGGCATTTCTTCTTTCTGAGTTTCGAGGATCTTGGACGCCGTCCAAACGATTTGTATTTTTTTTATAATTTTCTCGTTTTTCAGTTTTCCCCCCCTTTGTCGTATTCTATGCTCAGGCTATACGGGAAGTTAATCACGTTATTCGCCGTCCTGACTAATCCAATTGTTTTTACTGATAATTTAAGCGAGAATCCCGTATTGTTTACGGGCGTAAACAACTCACGACGAAATAGTGTAGACTGTAGAAAATGAACACGGAGTGAATATTCTGTTTACGCACCAAGAGCGAGTTAAAAGCTTTTTCTTAATTATCACTCCAACCCCGTGTAGAGGTTTACAGCCGCATTCCTTTCACTTCACAGTTAAATAGCGTTTCAATGCGATGATTCTCAACCTTTTGTGACGTGAACTATTGTTATCTCCGGATGCATAATGCGTTTTTAAATGTGCCGTGTCACGTATTTAGTCGTACCGCATGCATTAACAATATCAGTTTTTTTGCTTTCGTATATTTTTAATGCATGACTGGGTTTTTAGCGGTTACAATAATTTATACATATAATGTAATCCTTTTGTTAAGTTGAACTTTCGTTTAAATGCGTTTTTTATCTATCGCATATTGAACATTATGACATCATCATATCAGATATTATGCTTTGATCACGTTTGGACTATGCGACTGGTTTTAAATAAAAAACTTTGATCAAACATTTTTAACCTTTGTTATTTATTTTTGAAACATACGTATGTGTCACGCGTTTTATTTCACAAACATTCGCTTTTTATTCTATTGATTAAACATTTTTTTTTTGAAAAAAATCTTAATAACAGTCTTAGGGACTGTGTAGTTAGGTTACGATTGGGATGCAACTAATCTGCCTGTTGTAAAGATTGATTTATTGAAAATTATACATTATTATTATTATGGGACTATTACTATACGTCTTGTTGGCTACTTGTCTGCTGCAAAGGAGTTCAGATGATGCCACAGGTTCTTAGTGTTCTTAGTTAGTAGACTCTGCGTGAGTCCGGGGCGTTCGGATGCCTCTGATTTCATTTTAGGTGTGATGCTGAGGCTGCGTTTTTATGCTGCAGGGGGGCGTAATTCGCGAAGCTCCCGGATTTGGACTGTCGGCCAATCGTCAAAGATGTGTCGCTGGACAACTAAAATTTTAATAGAAAAATATGGTTCTAGTAATCAAAACATTAATCTAAACATGGCTTCAAAAATATATATTTTAGTACTAGGTATATCGATTTTAAATGAAAGATATATTACATCCTAAATACGTATGTTTATATTGATACGCTGTAGTTTATTTCTTGGACTGCTGTAAGTGTCACTTAAAAAAATAATTCTGTAATTTATATGAGCTTTCATGTTTGTCATTTTAGATAGCAACGCGCGAGCGTGTTCTAAGCTAATAAACTGAAATTTGGCAAGTATATCAAATGTGTGATTACATAACCCTTGCTCTAAAGAAAAACTTTGCTTAATCCTGTAATTATAGTACCGTATACTTTAGATTATTTGGGTTAATACTGGAGAGGAAAAACGAATTATCAATTTTTATTTGGTTTTAAAATATGTATAATATATTTAAAATACAGATTACTAGTTTTTTAATTTATTGGGAATATCATAGCATTTCGTTTGCTTTTAAGAATCTCTCAATAATTTTCGAATAATATTAATATTAATAAGAGCTAATTTAAATCTCCGAATCCATGGTCGAGTCTAGTAAATTTTAAACAGAAGTTAGTGTTGTCTTGTGACTTTTTACCTGTATTCTCACTATCGCCCAATCAAAACACTGATCATTTGAATCGCGATCAAACCACTCTTCGATATTTTCACGATCTACATTTACAAAGCACTTACATTTTTTCATTAATCTGCATATTTCCCTAGTCTCTTCAGAATTCAATACATTTATTTCCACTTTAGAAAGAATCTTTCTCCACGATCGAACAAGTATCACTGGCTTTACTTTTGTCCAAGATTGTGCTATTCCATGTATAGAATCCAATGTCGTATTTTTTTCAAGATATTAATCAAGTCATCATCTTCCTCAACAATACTTTTGAGAAGACCAGCACGGTAAAGACCAGCCGATTCATTGATTAATTAAACCTGCAACATTAGGCGGTAAACATTTTGCAACCATAAGACCGTCGTTTGTTTTCATTATACTTTCATTCGGATGAGAATGAGCATTATCTATTAACAATACTGTTTTCTGTGGCAACCCTTTACTTTTTAAAAAATCTTTCACTTTAGGAACCCATTTGGTTTAGACCCAATCTTTGAAGAACTCAATCTATCCATGTTGTTTTTTGGTTATATTAATCAACAGATAGTTTTTTTTTGTTTTTTGTGAGCTTTTTAGACGAATTAAAAATTAAAAATTAAATAAAATAAATTTACCATAATTTAGAAAATTAAATTGATTTATGGACAGATAATTCTCACTTGGATAATCAAGAGTATACTGTTCTTTAATATTTATTCTGAACATGTAGAGGAATGCTACTCGTAGACTTTTACGAAGCTTTTGATACATATTCGACCCATCGCGCGTGTCGTGCGTTAATCTCGTACCAATTTCGAATCTTAGGCATAAATCCCTTTATTCGCCAATTAGTTATACGACGCGCGACACTTTTCGGAGCGTTCAATTTTTGTTTTTGACACTATCGGTGCGGCCCGTATCTGCGACCGGCAATTAAGGGGTTTAAAAACGCGTCGATTTTGATAAGAATTGCAATTAATTACGCTTTATCGCGAGCACGTGAGAGCGATTTTGCAGAATGATCTCCGCTTTATCCGAATTTTAATTGTATGGCCGCTGGCTAGGTTATTATACTCTCGTAACCCCAGCATATACCTTCTTTGTTAAGGCGCCAGTCAAATATGGCACCCGTCATACGCTTTAGGGTGCATTTGGGCTAAAACGAATAAAACTCTTTGGCGTTTTTCCGGTCTTCGTCGATTTCATACGTTGGATTCTCGCTTTTCTTCGCTAAGTCATATTTCATAACATAAAGTCTAGAAAATAAAACATGCATTTATTCGTATGGATGTTACCTGTCCCTTTTGGTGCCGCTGCATGTGAATGTGTTTTATGAATGATGACATCCATGGCGTGATAGAATGCTTTTATAACGTTTTCACTTTGAATGTCTGTGAAGGAGTATAGAGAATGAAATATAATACTTTTTTGAAGCGCTTCCGATTTGCTTTATTAGGAATATTGGTTTTTATTTATAATTTTAGCGTCACAGGAATTCATAATTATTTTCAAATGGTTTTCGAATGCTATGACTTGTGTTTTTGCAATACTGATTTATTTGTATGCCATTTCTAAGATATATAAATTATAATATTCTAAATTTGTGGCAATTCGCTCAGTTCAGCTCGGAAACGTCGCGGTCTACTCGAATTAAGAATCCAACACTTCCATCCGACCAAGTACCTTTGCTTTTATACTAATAGCAAATTTCATATCTCAAGAAAATGCCACACTACGCAGCATAGTATACTTAATTAAAAAATATACCTACTCAGATAACATCTATTAAATTATGCATACATTTTTATGAAACTCACAGTATGACTTCCGAGCGTCCATCAATCTCGTCCGATGCCAGAGCGAGTTTTAATAGGCGTTTCTTTTAAATGTCAGAGCCGTTAAACTGCGTCGTTGAACTAACCGCGTCTCTTCGGTAATGACGTTATTAATCAAAACCCGAATCTGGATTTATACAGATCGGCATTCAGATTTTCGAGATAGACGACCGAACAAAGCCGGCACTAAATCGGTGGATTCCCTCGGTATGCGTGTCTACCTACCCGAAGGGCTAAATAGCTTTCGGGGGGGAGCTTTTGTGTACAGGTGTTGAACACACCTCGGCTAATAATATTTTAAAGACTTTCTCGCAAACCCGTGTATTCAAATCCGGGCGTTCGCGTTTTCCGGAGCTTATCTCTCGAAATTTGCACGGCAGATACCCCCCACTGGAGAGCGGACGGATACTGAGAAAATCCGCTCATTGTTATTTTGTGAACATATTTGTAAAAATATTCACTCCATATGCAAATATTTTTTACTATTTTTAAAAACATATTTTGGGAAATATAATACCACCAAACACAAAACATTTAATGCCACTTATTCTTGCGGGCATTTAAGATGTGAAAATACTTTTTTTCATAAGTTATTGCCACTCAAAATGCGTCCAAAATATTTTAGGGGGCGTAGCCCTAGCGGTGGTTGACCTCGATAGGAAAGCCAGATACTTTAGAATCTGGTCTCTAGTGTTAAATATTATTGGCTTAGAAATCACAGGTTGAACACCTCTGGGTTTAATTAACAATTTTTTATTTTACTCTATTCGCTCGTGGATATATCTTATTTTAAAAAATATTATTGCATTAAAATCAAGTGGCTAATAGGTTGCTAATGTAAATACAAACAAAATAATTTTACTAGTCTATTTAATTACTTATTTAAGTAATTCGATTATATTCCAAGGTAATTTGATATTTAAAAGAATCTTTATATATAAATATTATACAATTGAATAATGTAAAAATGCTTATAATTAGGTATGCAGAAAATGTATTGCATCCTTGTTTTTATTTCGTAAATTGCATTAACGAATTACCATTTGATGTCTAAATTTTAGGAAACCCATATATTTTTAACTTTTGACGCTTCATCCGTCCTTATAGAAGGTTTGTTATTTTTACTTTGCGCATAATTGAAGGTTCGGCTTCACATTTTCCCGATCCTCTGATTTTTCTGTTAATTTATTCCATTTGATAGGGTGTTCAGAAAAAAAATAATCCGGGTTTTAAGCCACTGAAAAAAAATCACGTCAAATTTCTCGGAAGGCTCTGAGAAATAAATTACAATTTAATATTGAAATTGTTTCATTAATTTTACTTTGAAATAATATTTTTCTTATCGCAAATTGAAGAATTAGTTCAATATAATTATTTTAATGCAAACATTATTTATGTATAAGCCGTTCTAATACTATTTTTGCGCCGTTTGTTAAATTATATAATTAGTTTATAAATGCCTCGGAAATTTTATTTGATAACCAATTATGCGTGAACTTGTAGGCAAATCTATTCAATCCTAAGATATATGATATATACTCAGTTCGCTTCTATAACAAGTAGCTATTCTCTCAGGTTCAATTTCGATAGAGTGGTGTCTGTCGAGATTCGATCCCATATTCATCAAGGATTTGGCAAGTCTATCCTCGTTCACCCATTGTTACCCCACTGGAACGATATCGTTTATACGCGTTCATCGGGGCTACCATTGATCCGGTACCGATATTACAGATTGAATGTTCCTGTTTTATTATTTGCTATATTTTAATATTCACATTTATCAAAATTAAACTAGGTATATGTTAAAAATTAGCTGGTATAGAAACGTTCATTCGTTGGCGTTGAGTAAAAGTACAGCGATTCAGATAATATACAATTAAATTTAATTGCACGTTCATAAAATTGTTATTAGTGACGTAAAACTGGCTATTGAGTTGATATACTTTTATGAGCAAAATTTCATGACTTAAAACATGGAATACAATTTGAAGATGTAATTGCATTATAATTAGCTATTCTAAGTAGTGTATGTAAATGGCAGTTTATTCATTAAAATGATTTATGCTAGGGCGAGTTGTATACATTAAAAATTGTAATTGATTAATTAAGTGTGATTGGTTCAGTTACGCTCGGAAATTGAAATTTGAGCATCACTCTAATTATGAATGTACAAACATATGTACGAATATATGTATTTTTATTTGTATGGGTTCATTCTACAAAATAAGTTATCAGTATATTTTCACTAAATATATTTTTGCATGACTTAGCAGCTTGTATTGTGGAGAATGCCACACGTAATGGATTCTGATTTTTTATTATTTTGTTTGAATTATTTAATGACCTAGAAACCAGTCTCACAAAAATAAGTTGAGGTAAATAGTGATTGAGTTAAATTTGATATAGTTTCGCGTTCATTAAAAAGAGCCAAGCGATGTTGCACTACTTTATAATTTTTGGCAGTTGATTAACAGCCAGGTCACACAGATTATCTCTTCAGGCAACATACATTATAATAGAGATGAGAGGTGTCTCACCACTGTTACATATCTGCTTTTTATATATTCGAGCTCATCGCACCTCGAAAGCGACGCCTTCTTCTCTCCCCCATTGTTATGTTATCTCCACATATTAATAATTATTTTTTCACCGTAATTTCGTGAGAGTCTCGCAGAATATTAAATCGTTACGCGATCCGAGCGGCTATGAATCGTTCCCGTAACGCTATCGCCCATCTTCCGACGTTCACGATATCCATCTTTGCTTCTGTGTGTATCCAAACATTGTTGCATGACCGACGCCGTTATTAATCACTTCTCTGTGGGCGATGCATCACCCATCAGCCGGATTTATAGGCCCTTAATTACGACGGTTAAACACGCGCGTTAATGCCATCGGCGCCCTAATATCCCCCCTTTTGATCACCTACTGTTAAATAATGAACGTGGTCTTTTATTGCCGCCGTCAGCCAGTTTATCCCAATTTGATCCCTGATGGAGCCCACCGGTGTGTTGGATTGACAATGTTAAATTAAACACGAAAAGTAATTGTAAATAAATAAAAAAATAAATTTATTTAAAAAAAACCCTACCTTTTATATTGTTAAAGTATGGAATACATACTTGTGTATTTACATGGGTCGTGTTAGTAAAATGTGCATATTTTTTTGTATTTTTACCCTCGCATACGTATGTAGAGAGAAAAACTAACACTATCAAATTTCAGTGTTAACGTGTCGTGTGTGTGCTGTTGGTTTTTATGACGCTGTGCAATTAAATTTGTTTTTTCGAACGGTGTTGTTAGCTTTTTTCGAGTTACCTAAGTACCACAGGGATCCAATCTGGGTCCTCTGCTCTGTTTGCTCTTTATTAACGACATACATGTAGCACTTAATAACTCGGAATATTTATTATATGCTGATGACCTGAAAGTGTATCACAGTATTCGCACACTGTGGAGGTGGACGATTGACAATCGAATATCTTTCAGCGTCGCCAAGTGTCACGTTGTCACATATTCCAGTTTAGTCTCTTACAATTTGGGCGGAGGTGTTTTAAACAGAAATACTTCCGTCGAAAACTCGTGAGTGGCATTCGAGCAGAGGTTTATTTTATTTTTCCATTTAATAAAATGATTATTCAAGTTTTGTAAAAAAAAATGTTATTTAATTGCAATTGGGTTAAGACCGTAAAAACTAGTTATGACTTATATGTCGTATCTTTAAAAATAAGAATTTCATTAGTATGTATAATTATGAGGAACGACCCGAGCAAACTATTTTATTTTACGCGGTATCGAGAGTTCATTATTTAGCAAAACAACACAGTTTCGACCTTTTAAGTATTAGCGTAAGGAAACCTACATTACGTCCTTAGGTTTATATAGTATTTATGGCGCATCTAAACGTAAACGGTAAATATTCTTTGATTTCTATCATGAAAATGGGGAACGCTTGAAAGACGTCGTGTTTCATTACATCGTGATAAGATAACGCTTATACTTTTCGATCGATCAAGCACCCATCTTGTACGAAAGGTATTAACGAACGCCACCTTTTATTACCGCCATCAGTCTGTACATCCTAATTTGATCCCTGATAAAGCCCACCTGTTTCGATTGGCAGCCAACGTGTGCGCTACACGTCTTTGTCTTATTAGTGATTTAAGGCTGCTGTCTCCTGTTTACGAAGACCGCTCCATCGCTCGCGCTAATCAGCCACCCATCCACCCAGCTATAGGAAGAATTCGGGGAGATTAGATTAGGCCCTTAGGCGGTCGGTTGTTTAGCCAATCGGTAATTTGTTGGCGCCGAATGGAGGCTTTCAAAATTAATTGAGTCGTAATGAGATGCGGATATTTATTTTCTGTACGTTTTCTGGAATCGAATTTTGTACTGCGGGCTTATTAGTCTGATATCTAACTTACTAATTGCATTAAGCATTACCGAACTTTAAAGTAAATCCATCTTTCGGGCAGTTATTTTATATAAGTAAATAAGGACTTATATATCATTCGGATTAGGTTTTGGGCAGATTCAACCAAAAACTGTTTCAGCTTCATTAACATTTCTCTGTCAAATTTGATTTGCTTTGTCTCTCAAAATCTCTAGACAGAAAAACTTGTTAAACTGATGCATTGATTTCCCACTAGGTTAAAAATTCAGGGCGATTGTTAAGTACCTGGGTATACATATAGACTTCAAGTTTTAACGGTCCAATAGGCGCACTGCGATTGCGGCCCTAAAACAGAAATTTAACGGAGAAAGTTTATCAGCAAAAAAAATTTTTTTTTCTATGAAAAACAGCTAACTAAACTGGTAATAACATACGCTTGCCCAGTATAAAGTAACACCAGTATTTTTTATAAATTCCATACCATTAAATTTAAATCGATACAAAATAATATATTTATTTTATTTTTATTTTATTAATTTATTTAGCTTAATAGCTAATCTTTACATCTAACAAATTTAGTAAACATATATAAAAATATATAAAAAATACATAACAGAAAGAAAAAATATACAATAATAAAGACTTAATATTATAATATTTTATTTCTATATGTACGAAGGTGTTTTTTTATTCCATTTATAAAACCCGTTATATTTTTGCTGTTTCGGATTTCTCTTGGAAGACT